>NW_027036336.1:0-13729 GCF_034236695.1 Oncorhynchus nerka | reverse complement strand
ATAGTAGTGGATCTATCTAGTCTACCTCTATGTTGAACCAGGGATAGTGTTGGATCTATCTAGTCTACCTCTATGTTGAACCAGGGATAGTAGTGGATCTAATCTAGTCTGTTGGGTCTAGTGGTTCCCCAGGACTGAGCCAGGTCTAGGTTGGACCTATCTAGTCTACCCCCAGGACTGAGCTGGTCTAGGTTCCCCCAGGACTGAGCCGGTCTAGGTTGACCTAATGATGCCTCCCCCAGGACTGAGCTGGTCTAGGTTCCCCCAGGACTGAGCCGGTCTAGGTTGACCTAATGATGCCTCCCCCAGGACTGAGCTGGTCTAGGTTCCCCCAGGACCGAGCCAGTCTAGGTTCCCCCAGGACTGAGCCGGTCTAGGTTCCCCCCCAGGACCGAGCCGGTCTAGGTTCCCCCGGGACTGAGCCGGTCTAGGTTCCCCCCCGGGACCGAGCCGGTCTAGGTTCCCCCCCGGGACCGAGCCGGTCTAGGTTCCCCCAGGACTGAGCCGGTCTAGGTTCCCCCAGCCCAGCTGCACCGAGGCCAGCTCTCTTTAACTCTCTTTCCCCAGCTGAAAGTGGTCTTTAGATGAGTAGATGGTCTGATTGGTCGACCCAAGGTTGTAACTGGACCAATCATTAGCCAGTATATGAAGCATGTTCAGATAACAGGGCAGCAGATCAACTAGCTCACTGGCCATTTTTCTCCCACAGATTAATGAGACTTTTTAATTAACCCCAGAATAAATGGCTTCCTTATTACCATGAGCTAATGAGACGCAATGTGGGAACCTCCTTGTGTGGTCGTTCTGTCCCCCTGCACCTGCAGCTGCCCTACCTCCCTCCTAAACTCATATTCAGCTCTGAAACCCAATGTTTAATTACCAGAAAATGCAGTGAGCTCTTTCACTGTAGACAATGAATGGCACATAGAGCTCATTGAGGTTATCAGGAAAGGGCCCACTGGTCAATTGGGTCATTGAATTGAATTGTTTGACAAGACCTGTAGAGACCAAGTAGAGTTCAAACATCCTCAAAGTATAATTGACAAGTTTGTCACAGAATCTGTTGTGTGTGGGGGGGGAAGGACTGTCATAATCTATTACGCCGCATAAAAGCCTCCATGCCGACCAACAGTTCCAAGTTCCCCGTTGCAGATTGAATCAGAATTGTCCCTGTGCCCTCATGGAGGCTGATCTGATTACAAGGTGAGCAGCTACGACAGGAAGTTGTCTGACAGTAGTGATCTTTTTTATTTTAAGGGCCAGGTTACCGACACGAACAGAAGACTGCAAGACGCCGGCAGAGAGGTAAGACTCTTCGTCCCCCCCGTGTCAGTGTTTCCTGTGGTCAGTTAGAGGACAGATGGAGACAGGAAGCACCTCTGACTGACCTCTCTTATGTAAAGGTGACAGCCCAAACGGAGGAGGTGATTCGCTGTCGGATACAGCAGAGGAACATGACTACCACTGTGGAGAGACTACAGCTGTGTATACCTGGTGAGATATAACATCTATAAACACTGTGTGTTCTGAAAGCTACTTCTCCCCTCTCTTCTTTGTGTATACCTGATGAGATATAACATATAAACACTGTGTGTTCTGAAAGCTACCTCTCCCCTCTCTTCTTTCTGTTCTAAAAGCTACCCCTTCTTTCTGTTCTTAAAGCTACCCCTTCTTTCTGTTCTAAAAGCTACCCCTTCTTTCTGTTCTAAAAGCTACCTCTCTTCTTTCTGTTCTAAAAGCTACCCCTTCTTTCTGTTCTTAAAGCTACCCCTTCTTTCTGTTCTTAAAGCTACCCCTTCTTTCTGTTCTAAAAGCTACCCCTTCTTTCTGTTCTTAAAGCTACCTCTTATTTCTGTTCTAAAAGCTACCTCTTCTTTCTGTTCTAAAAACTACCTCTTCTTTCTGTTCTTAAAGCTACCCCTTCTTTCTGTTCTTAAAGCTACCCCTTCTTTCTGTTCTTAAAGCTACCTCTATTCTTTCTGTTCTAAAAGCTACCTCTTCTTTCTGTTCTAAAATCTACCTCTTCTTTCTGTTCTAAAAGCTACCTCTCTTCTTTCTGTTCTTAATTAAAGCTACCCCTTCTTTCTGTTCTTAAAGCTACCTCTATTCTTTCTGTTCTTAAAGCTACCTCTATTCTTTCTGTTCTAAAAGCTACCTCTATTCTTTCTGTTCTAAAAGCTACCTATATTCTTTCTGTTCTAAAAGCTACCTCTTCTTTCTGTTCTAAAAGCTACCTCTTCTTTCTGTTCTAAAAGCTACCTCTTCTTTCTGTTCTAAAAGCTACCTCTTCTTTCTGTTCTAAAAGCTACCTCTTCTTTCTGTTCTAAAAGCTACCTCTCTTCTTTCTGTTTTAAAAGCTACTTCTTCTTTCTGTTCTAAAAGCTACTTCTTCTTTCTGTTCTTAAAGCTACCCCTTCTTTCTGTTCTTAAAGCTACCTCTTCTTTTTGTTCTTAAAGCTACCTCTCCCCTCTGTTATTCTGTTCTAAAAGCTACCGCTTCTTTCTGTTCTAAAAGCTACCTCTTCTTTCTGTTCTTAAAGCTACCTCTTCTTTCTGTTCTAGACTACTCTTCTTTCTGTTCTAAAAGCTACCTCTTCTTTCTGTTCTAAAATCTAACTCTCCCCTCTCATTGTTCCTTTTTGCAGTCCTGGAAATGTACAGTAAATTGAAGGAGCAGCTGGAATCCAAAAGGTACGTGCACTTCCTTACTCTCCTCACTATGTTCACCGTTGTCGTCATCAATGTTACTCCACCACCATATATTAACAATAAAGTCCCTCTCTCTCTAGACAACATGGTGCTTTGGACAGTAAGACCTTAACGCTTTCCTAGAAACCCTCTCTGGCTCAATATAGCTCACACATCAAAAGGCACGCTGTCTTTACGTCACAGAATTCTGTACAATTCACAGAAATAATGACTGAGGGAAACTGTGCATAGAAGCTATTTCAATGGAACCAAAGCGCCGAGGGGAAGTGAAGCTCACGCTGAACCTGACAGTGACGCTTAACGTCTGTTTAATCAGTCACAACACATCGCGGGGAGAGGTCACCATTCAAACGCAGGTAAGTTGACCTTCTTCACATCTCGGGGAGAGGTCACCATTCAAACGCAGGACAGTTGACCTTCTTCACATCGCGGGGAGAGGTCACCATTCAAACGCAGGACAGTTGACCTTCTTCACATCGCGGGGAGAGGTCACCATTCAAACGCAGGACAGTTGACCTTCTTCACATCGCGGGGAGAGGTCACCATTCAAACGCAGGACAGTTGACCTTCTTCACATCGCGGGAGAGGTCACCATTCAAACGCAGGACAGTTGACCTTCTTCGGGGAGAGGTCACCATTCAAACGCAGGACAGTTGACCTTCTTCACATCGCGGGGAGAGGTCACCATTCAAAGAGGTCACCATCACCATTCAAACGCAGGACAGTTGACCTTCTTCACATCGCGGGGAGAGGTCACCATTCAAACGCAGGACAGTTGACCTTGTGTGTGCCCTTCTTCACAGCACAGCGCTGGCCTAGACAACATTGCTGTCACAGGCGCCGGTTAGAGAGTTGGAAAGAGACTTCCTAGCTTTGCCATCGATGGCTTCTGGGACATCATGGGCAGCGCCACTGAGGGAAATCTATATTTTAAAGTAGACCACTTTCTTCTATATGTTTATTGGCGGTAGACAAACTGAAAATGGGTAGGCCTCTAGCGGACAGGCCTCTAGCTCCTCCCACTGGAGTGGACAGGCCTCTAGCTCCTCCCGCTGGAGTGGACAGGCCTCTAGCTCCTCCCTCTGGAGTGGACAGGCCTCTAGCTCCTCCCACTGGAGTGGACAGGCCTCTAGCTCCTCCCGCTGGAGTGGACAGGCCTCTAGCTCCTCCCGCTGGAGTGGACAGGCCTCTAGCTCCTCCCGCTGGAGTGGACAGGCTAGCTCCTCCCACTGGAGTGGAGCTAGCTCCTCCCGCTGGAGTGGACAGGCCTCTAGCTCCTCCCACTGGAGTGGACAGGCCTCTAGCTCCTCCCACTGGAGTGGACAGGCCTCTAGCTCCTCCCACTGGAGTGGACAGGCCTCTAGCTCCTCCCACTGGAGTGGACAGGCCTCCCACTGGACAGCTCCTCCCGCTGGAGTGGACAGGCCTCTAGCTCCTCCCGCTGGAGTGGACAGGCCTCTAGCTCCTCCCGCTGGAGTGGACAGGCCTCTAGCTCCTCCCTCTGGAGTGGACAGGCCTCTAGCTCCTCCCACTGGAGTGGACAGGCCTCTAGCTCCTCCCACTGGAGTGGACAGGCCTCTAGCTCCTCCCACTGGAGTGGACAGGCCTCTAGCTCCTCCCACTGGAGTGGACAGGCCTCTAGCCTCCCACTGGAGTGGACAGGCTCCTCCCACTGGAGTGGACAGGCCTCTAGCTCCTCCCACTGGAGTGGACAGGCCTCTAGCTCCTCCCACTGGAGTGGACAGGCCTCTAGCTCCTCTGGAGTGGACAGGCCTCTAGCTCCTCCCGCTGGAGTGGACAGGCCTCTAGCTCCTCCCTCTGGAGTGGACAGGCCTCTAGCTCCTCCCACTGGAGTGGACAGGCCTCTAGCTCCTCCCACTGGAGTGGACAGGCCTCTAGCTCCTCCCGCTGGAGTGGACAGGCCTCTAGCTCCTCCCCTCTGGAGTGGACAGGCCCTAGCTCCTCCCTCTGGAGTGGACAGGCCTCTAGCTCCTCCCGCTGGAGTGGACAGGCTAGCTCCTCCCACTGGAGTGGACAGGCCTCTAGCTCCTCCCACTGGAGTGGACAGGCCTCTAGCTCTAGCCTCCCGCTGGAGTGGACAGGCCTCTAGCGCCTCCCGCTGGAGTGGACAGGCCTCTAGCGCCTCCCGCTGGAGTGGACAGGCCTCTAGCGCCTCCCGCTGGAGTGGACAGGCCTCTAGCTCCGCACACACACTGGGCAGGACACACACTAGATTCACACTCAGGACTACTAGGACCCCTGGGGTACTGGGACTATCCACAGGGGGGACCTCAGGACTACTAGGACCCCTGGGGTACTGGGACTATCCACAGGGGGGACCTCAGGACTACTAGGACCCCTGGGGTACTGGTACTATCCACAGGGGGGACTTCAGGACTACTAGGACCCCTGGGGTACTGGGACTATCCACAGGGGGGACTTCAGGACTACTAGGACCCCTGGGGTACTGGGTCTATCCACAGGGGGGGACTTTAGGACTCCTGGGGTACTGGGGCTATCCACAGTGGGGGGGACTTCAGGGCTACTAGGACCCCTGGGGTACTGGGTCTATCAACAGGTGGGAGGGGGACTTCAGGACTACTAGGGCCCCTGGGGTACTGGGACTATCCACAGGGGGGACTTCAGGACTACTAGGACCCCTGGGGTACTGGGACTATCCACAGGGGGGACTTCAGGACTACTAGGACCCCTGGAGTACTGGGTCTATCCACAGGGGGGGACTTTAGGACTCCTGGGGTACTGGGGCTATCCACAGTGGGGGGACTTCAGGGCTACTAGGCCCCCTGGGGTACTGGGTCTATCAACAGGTGGGAGGGGGACTTCAGGACTACTAGGACCCCTGGGCTACTGGGTCTATCCACAGGCGGGACTTCAGGACTACTAGGACTCCTGGCGTACTGGGGCTATCCACAGTGGGGGGGACTTCAGGGCTACTAGGACCCCTGGGGTACTGGGACTTTCCACAGGGGGTGCTTCAGGGATACTAGGACCCCTGGGGTACTGGGACTATCCACAGGGGGACTTCAGGACTACTAGGAACCCTGGGGTATTGGGACTATCCACAGGGGGACTTCAGGACTACTAGGAACCCTGGGGGTAGTTCAGGGGCCTCTGGGTTGAGCAAATTATAAAGGTTAGGACATGGGGGTATTATGTGATTTCATCACTGGGTTAGGACATGGGGGGTTATTATGTTGTGATGTCATCACTGGGTTAGGACATGGGGGGTTATTATGTGATGTCATCACTGGGTTAGGACATGGGGGGTTATTATGTGATGTCATCACTGAGTTAGGACATGGGGGTGATGTCATCACTGAGTTAGGACATGGGGGTGATGTCATCACTGAGTTAGGACATGGGGGTTATTATGTGATGTCATCACTGAGTTAGGACATGGGGGGTTATTATGTGATGTCATCACTGAGTTAGGACATGGGGGGTTATTATGTGATGTCATCACTGAGTTAGGACATGGGGGGTTATTATGTGATGTCATCACTGAGTTAGGACATGGGGGGTTATTATGTGATGTCATCACTGAGTTAGGACATGGGGGGTTATTATGTTGTGATGTCTTTGTCATACCACTCACAGTAAACACCACCCGCAGTAAACACCACCCGCAGTAACACCACCCGCAGTAACACCACCCACAGTAAACACCACCCACAGTAAACACCACCCACAGTAAACACCACCCACAGTAAACACCACCCACAGTAACACCACCCACAGTAACACCACCCACAGTAAACACCACCCACAATAAACACCACCCACAGTAAACCCCACCCGCAGTAAACACCACCCGCAGTAACACATCCCACAGTAAACACCACCCACAGTAACACCACCCACAGTAAACACCACCCACAGTAAACACCACCCGCAGTAACACCACCCACAGTAAACACCACCCACAGTAAACACCACCCGCAGTAAACACCACCCGCAGTAACACCACCCACAGTAAACACCACCCGCAGTAAACACCACCCACAGTAAACACCACCCACAGTAAACACCACCCACAGTAAACACCACCCGCAGTAACACCACCCGCAGTAAACACCACCCACAATAAACACCACCCACAGTAAACACCACCCACAATAAACACCACCCGCAGTAACACCACCCACAATAAACACCACCCACAGTAAACACCACCCACAGTAAACACCACCCACAGTAAATACCACCCACAGTAAACACCACCCAGCCCAGGTCTTTGTCATACCACTCACAGTAAACACCACCCACAGTAAACACCACCCACAGTAAACACCACCCGCAGTAACACCACCCGCAGTAACACCACCCACAATAAACACCACCCACAGTAAACAGCACCCACAGTAAACACCACCCACAGTAAATACCACCCACAGTAAACACCACCCAGCCCAGGTCTTTGTCATACCACTCACAGTAAACACCACCCACAGTAAACACCACCCACAGTAAACACCACCCGCAGTAACACCACCCGCAGTAACACCACCCACAGTAAACACCACCCGCAGTAACACCACCCACAGTAAACACCACCCGCAGTAAACACCACCCACAGTAAACACCACCCACAGTAAACACCACCCGCAGTAACACCACCCACAGTAAACACCACCCACAATAAACACCACCCACAGTAAACACCACCCACAATAAACACCACCCGCAGTAACACCACCCACAGTAAACACCACCCACAATAAACACAACCCACAGTAAACACCACCCACAGTAAACACCACCCACAGTAAATACCACCCACAGTAAACACCACCCAGACCAGGTCTTTGTCATACCACTCACAGTAAACACCACCCACAGTAAACACCACCCACAGTAAACACCACCCGCAGTAAACACCACCCGCAGTAAACACCACCCGCAGTAACACCACCCACAGTAAACACCACCCACAGTAAACACCACCCACAGTAAACACCACCCAGCCCAGGCCTTTGTCATACCACTCACAGTAAACACCACCCACAGTAAACACCACCCACAGTAAACACCACCCACAGTAAACACCACCCAGCCCAGGCCTTTGTCATACCACTCACAGTAAACACCACCCACAGTAAACACCACCCACAGTAAACACCACCCACAGTAAACACCACCCAGCCCAGGTCTTTGTCATACCACCCACAGTAAACACCACCCACAGTAAACACCACCCACATTAAACACCACCCAGCCCAGGTCTTTGTCATACCACCCACAGTAAACACCACCTACAGTAAACACCACCCAGCCCTTTCACATAAACAGTCCTTTACTCTGTTATACTGATAAAAGACGGAATCTACTGTATGACGCCACATCCTGTATATTTCAACTAGCACACATTTCCTCTTACAAGCCTATATACCGAGACATTATTCATTGGTCCTCTGTCATCTAATCATCCTTAAACAAATCCAGCAGTGTTTCCAGTAATAAAACAGGTATCTGTGTTCCAGGTAGAGAGGAGGGATGAGATGTGACGGCAGGTATCTGTGTTCCAGACTAGAGAGGAGGGATGAGATGTGACGGCAGGTATCTGTGTTCCAGACTAGAGAGGAGGGATGAGATGTGACGGCAGGTATCTGTGTTCCAGACTAGAGAGGAGGGATGAGATGTGACGGCAGGTATCTGTGTTCCAGGTAGAGAGGAGGGATGAGATGTGACGGCAGGTATCTGTGTTCCAGACTAGAGAGGAGGGATGAGATGTGACGGCAGGTATCTGTGTTCCAGGTAGAGAGGAGGGATGAGATGTGACGGCAGGTATCTGTGTTCCAGACTAGAGAGGAGGGATGAGATGTGACGGCAGGTATCTGTGTTCCAGACTAGAGAGGAGGGATGAGATGTGACGGCAGGTATCTGTGTTCCAGACTAGAGAGGAGGGATGAGATGTGACGGCAGGTATCTGTGTTCCAGGTAGAGAGGAGGGATGAGATGTGACGGCAGGTATCTGTGTTCCAGACTAGAGAGGAGGGATGAGATGTGACGGCAGGTATCTGTGTTCCAGATAGAGAGGAGGGATGAGATGTGACGGCAGGTATCTGTGTTCCAGACTAGAGAGGAGGGATGAGATGTGACGGCAGGTATCTGTGTTCCAGACTAGAGAGGAGGGATGAGATGTGACGGCAGGTATCTGTGTTCCAGGTAGAGAGGAGGGATGAGATGTGACGGCAGGTGATCTGTGTTCCAGACTAGAGATGAGATGTGACGGCAGGTATCTGTGTTCCAGGTAGAGAGGAGGGATGAGATGTGACGGCAGGTATCTGTGTTCCAGGTAGAGAGGAGGGATGAGATGTGACGGCAGGTATCTGTGTTCCAGACTAGAGAGGAGGGATGAGATGTGACGGCAGGTATCTGTGTTCCAGACTAGAGAGGAGGGATGAGATGTGACGGCAGGTATCTGTGTTCCAGACTAGAGAGGAGGGATGAGATGTGACGGCAGGTATCTGTGTTCCAGACTAGAGAGGAGGGATGAGATGTGACGGCAGGTATCTGTGTTCCAGGTAGAGAGGAGGGATGAGATGTGACGGCAGGTATCTGTGTTCCAGACTAGAGAGGAGGGATGAGATGTGACGGCAGGTATCTGTGTTCCAGGTAGAGAGGAGGGATGAGATGTGACGGCAGGTATCTGTGTTCCAGACTAGAGAGGAGGGATGAGATGTGACGGCAGGTATCTGTGTTCCAGATAGAGAGGAGGAATGAGATGTGACGGCAGGTATCTGTGTTCCAGACTAGAGAGGAGGGATGAGATGTGACGGCAGGTATCTGTGTTCCAGACTAGAGAGGAGGGATGAGATGTGACGGCAGGTATCTGTGTTCCAGGTAGAGAGGAGGGATGAGATGTGACGGCAGGTATCTGTGTTCCAGACTAGAGAGGAGGGATGAGATGTGACGGCAGGTATCTGTGTTCCAGGTAGAGAGGAGGGATGAGATGTGACGGCAGGTATCTGTGTTCCAGGTAGAGAGGAGGGATGAGATGTGACGGCAGGTATCTGTGTTCCAGGTAGAGAGGAGGGATGAGATGTGACGGCAGGTATCTGTGTTCCAGGTAGAGAGGAGGGATGAGATGTGACGGCAGGTATCTGTGTTCCAGACTAGAGAGGAGGGATGAGATGTGACGGCAGGTATCTGTGTTCCAGATCTGTGTTCCTAGAGAGGAGGGATGAGATGTGACGGCAGGTATCTGTGCTCCAGGTAGAGAGGAGGGATGAGATGTGACGGCAGGTATCTGTGTTCCAGACTAGAGAGGAGGGATGAGATGTGACGGCAGGTATCTGTGTTCCAGGTAGAGAGGAGGGATGAGATGTGACGGCAGGTATCTGTGTTCCAGGTAGAGAGGAGGGATGAGATGTGACGGCAGGTATCTGTGTTCCAGGTAGAGAGGAGGGATGAGATGTGACGGCAGGTATCTGTGTTCCAGGTAGAGAGGAGGGATGAGATGTGACGGCAGGTATCTGTGTTCCTAGAGAGGAGGGATGTTCAGGTATCTGTGTTCCAGACTAGAGAGGAGGGATGAGATGTGACGGCATGTATCTGTGTTCCAGATAGAGAGGAGGGATGAGATGTGACGGCAGGTATCTGTGTTCCAGGTAGAGAGGAGGGATGAGATGTGACGGCAGGTATCTGTGTTCCAGATAGAGAGGAGGGATGAGATGTGACGGCAGGTATCTGTGTTCCAGACTAGAGAGGAGGGATGAGATGTGACGGCAGGTATCTGTGTTCCAGGTAGAGAGGAGAGGAGGGATGAGATGTGACGGCAGGTATCTGTGTTCCAGGTAGAGAGGAGGGATGAGATCTGACGGCAGGTATCTGTGTTCCAGACTAGAGAGGAGGGATGAGATGTGACGGCAGGTATCTGTGTTCCAGGTAGAGAGGAGGGATGAGATGTGACGGCAGGTATCTGTGTTCCAGGTAGAGAGGAGGGATGAGATGTGACGGCAGGTATCTGTGTTCCAGGTAGAGAGGAGGGATGAGATGTGACGGCAGGTATCTGTGTTCCAGACTAGAGAGGAGGGATGAGATGTGACGGCAGGTATCTGTGTTCCAGACTAGAGAGGAGGGATGTGACGGCAGGTATCTGTGTTCCAGATAGAGAGGAGGGATGAGATGTGACGGCAGGTATCTGTGTTCCAGGTAGAGAGGGATGAGATGTGATGGCAGGTATCTGTGTTCCAGACTAGAGAGGAGGGATGAGATGTGACGGCAGGTATCTGTGTTCCAGGTAGAGAGGAGGGATGAGATGTGACGGCAGGTATCTGTGTTCCAGGTAGAGAGGAGGGATGAGATGTGACGGCAGGTATCTGTGTTCCAGGTAGAGAGGAGGGATGAGATGTGACGGCAGGTATCTGTGTTCCAGATAGAGAGGAGGGATGAGATGTGACGGCAGGTATCTGTGTTCCAGACTAGAGAGGAGGGATGAGATGTGACGGCAGGTATCTGTGTTCCAGACTAGAGAGGAGGGATGAGATGTGACGGCATGTATCTGTGTTCCAGATAGAGAGGAGGGATGAGATGTGACGGCAGGTATCTGTGTTCCAGGTAGAGAGGAGGGATGAGATGTGACGGCAGGTATCTGTGTTCCAGGTAGAGAGGAGGGATGAGATGTGACGGCAGGTATCTGTGTTCCAGATAGAGAGGAGGGATGAGATGTGACGGCAGGTATCTGTGTTCCAGACTAGAGAGGAGGGATGAGATGTGACGGCAGGTATCTGTGTTCCAGGTAGAGAGGAGAGGAGGGATGAGATGTGACGGCAGGTATCTGTGTTCCAGGTAGAGAGGAGGGATGAGATCTGACGGCAGGTATCTGTGTTCCAGACTAGAGAGGAGGGATGAGATGTGACGGCAGGTATCTGTGTTCCAGACTAGAGAGGAGGGATGAGATGTGACGGCAGGTATCTGTGTTCCAGACTAGAGAGGAGGGATGAGATGTGACGGCAGGTATCTGTGTTCCAGATAGAGAGGAGGGATGAGATGTGACGGCAGGTATCTGTGTTCCAGGTAGAGAGGAGGGATGAGATGTGACGGCAGGTATCTGTGTTCCAGGTAGAGAGAGGAGGATGAGAGGTAGTGGATGAGATGTGACGGCAGGTATCTGTGTTCCAGTATCTGTGTTCCAGAGAGAGGAGGATGAGATGTGACGGCAGGTATCTGTGTTCCAGGTATCTGTGTTCCAGACTAGAGAGGAGGGATGAGATGTGACGGCAGGTATCTGTGTTCCAGGTAGAGAGGAGGGATGAGATGTGACGGTGCAGGTATCTGTGTTCCAGTAGAGAGGAGGGATGAGATGTGACGGCAGGTATCTGTGTTCCAGGTAGAGAGGAGGGATGAGATGTGACGGCAGGTATCTGTGTTCCAGACTAGAGAGGAGGGATGAGATGTGACGGCAGGTATCTGTGTTCCAGATAGAGAGGAGGGATGAGATGTGACGGCAGGTATCTGTGTTCCAGACTGAGATGTGACGGCAGGTATCTGTGTTCCAGGTAGAGAGGAGGGATGAGATGTGACGGCAGGTATCTGTGTTCCAGGTGGTGAGAGGAGGGATGAGATGTGACGGCAGGTATCTGTGTTCCAGAGAGAGGAGGGATGAGATGTGACGGCAGGTATCTGTGTTCCAGGTAGAGAGGAGGGATGAGATGTGACGGCAGGTATCTGTGTTCCAGGTAGAGAGGAGGGATGAGATGTGACGGCAGGTATCTGTGTTCCAGGTAGAGAGGAGGGGATGAGATGTGACGGCAGGTATCTGTGTTCCAGGTAGAGAGGAGGGATGAGATGTGACGGCAGGTATCTGTTTTCCAGACTAGAGAGGAGGGATGAGATGTGACGGCAGGTATCTGTGTTCCAGACTAGAGAGGAGGGATGAGATGTGACGGCAGGTATCTGTGTTCCAGGTAGTATCTGTGTTCCAGTAGAGAGAGAGGAGGGATGAGATGTGACGGCAGGTATCTGTGTTCCAGGTAGAGAGAGAGGAGGATGAGATGTGACGGCAGGTATCTGTGTTCCAGGTAGAGAGGAGGGATGAGATGTGACGGCAGGTATCTGTGTTCCAGGTAGAGAGGAGGGATGAGATGTGACGGCAGGTATCTGTGTTCCAGGTAGAGGAGGGATGAGATGTGAGTATCAGGTGTTCCAGGTAGGAGGGATGAGATGTGACGGCAGGTATCTGTGTTCAGGTAGAGAGGAGGGATGAGATGTGACGGCAGGTATCTGTGTTCCAGACTAGAGAGGAGGATGAGATGTGACGGCAGGTATCTGTGTTCCAGACTAGAGAGGAGGGATGAGATGTGACGGCAGGTATCTGTGTTCCAGGTAGAGAGGGAGGGATGAGATGTGACGGCAGGTATCTGTGTTCCAGGTAGAGAAGAGGGATGAGATGTGACGGCAGGTATCTGTGTTCCAGGTAGAGAGGAGGGATGAGATGTGACGGCAGGTATCTGTGTTCCAGGTAGAGAGGAGGGATGAGATGTTTCAGGTAGAGAGCAGGTATCTGTATCTGTTTCAGGTAGAGAGGAGGATGAGATGTGACGGCAGGTATCTGTGTTCCAGACTAGAGAGGAGGGATGAGATGTGACGGCAGGTATCTGTGTTCCAGACTAGAGAGGAGGGATGAGATGTGACGGCAGGTATCTGTGTTCCCAGACTAGAGAGGAGGGATGAGATGTGACGGCAGGTATCTGTGTTCCAGACTAGAGAGGAGGGATGAGATGTGACGGCAGGTATCTGTGTTCCAGACTAGAGAGGGAGGGGATGCAGGTATCTGTGTTCCAGACTAGAGAGGAGGGATGAGATATCTGTGTTCCAGGTAGAGAGGAGGGATGAGATGTGACGGCAGGTATCTGTGTTCCAGGTAGAGAGGAGGGATGAGATGACGGCAGGTATCTGTGTTCCAGACTAGAATGGAGGGATGAGATGTGACGGCAGGTATCTGTGTTCCAGACTAGAGAGGAGGGATGAGATGTGACGGCAGGTATCTGTGTTCCAG
>NW_027036335.1:0-13727 GCF_034236695.1 Oncorhynchus nerka | reverse complement strand
TCTGATAGGTTTAATCCACTATGATGTTACAGGGCTGGGTTGTTCTGATAGGTTTAATCCACTATGATGTTACAGGGCTGGGTTGGTCTGATAGGTTTAATCCACTATGATGTTACAGGGTCTGATAGGTTTAATCCACTATGATGTTACAGGGCTGGGTTGTTCTGATAGGTTTAATCCACTATGATGTTTACAGGGCTGGGTTGTTCTGATAGGTTTAATCCACTATGATGTTACAGGGTCTGATAGGTTTAATCCACTATGATGTTACAGGGCTGGGTTGTTCTGATAGGTTTAATCCACTATGATGTTACAGGGCTGGGTTGTTCTGATAGGTTTAATCCACTATGATGTTTACAGGGCTATTGTCCATGAGAGCCTAATCCAACTGCGATGTTTACAGGGCTCGGTTGTTCTGATAGGTTTGATCCACTATGATGTTACAGGGTCTGATAGGTTTAATCCACTATGATGTTTACAGGGCTGGGTTGGTCTGATAGGTTTAATCCACTATGATGTTACAGGGCTGGGTTGGTCTGATAGGTTTAATCCACTATGATGTTACAGGGTCTGATAGGTTTAATCCACTATGATGTTACAGGGTCTGATAGGTTTAATCCACTATGATGTTACAGGGCTGGGTTGTTCTGATAGGTTTAATCCACTATGATGTTACAGGGTCTGATAGGTTTAATCCACTATGATGTTTACAGGGCTGGGTTGTTCTGATAGGTTTAATCCACTATGATGTTACAGGGCTGGGTTGGTCTAGATAGGTTTAATCCACTATGATGTTACAGGGTCTGATAGGGTTTAAATCACTATGATGTTTTACAGGGCTGGGTTGTTCTGATAGGTTTAATCCACTATGATGTTTACAGGGCTGGGTGTTCTGATAGGTTTTTAATCCACTATGATGTTACAGGGTCTGATAGGTTTAATCCACTATGATGTTACAGGGCTGGGTTGGTTCTGATAGGTTTAATCACTATGATGTTACAGGGCTGGGTTGTTCTGATAGGCTTTAAATCCACTAAGTGGAGTTACAGGGTCTGGACAGATGTTACAGGGCTGGGTTGTTCTGATAGGTTTAATCCACTATGATGTTTACAGGGCTCTGATAGGTTTAATCCACTATACATGTTTACAGGGTCAGTTGTTCTTGATAGGTTTGATCCACTATGATGTTACAGGGTCTGGATAGGTTTAATCCAATTATGATGTTACAGGGCTGGGTTGGTCTGATAGGTTTAATCCACTATGATGTTACAGGGCTGGGTTGTTCTGATAGGTTTAATCCACTATGATGTTACAGGGTCTGATAGGTTTAACCACTATGATGTTACAGGGTCTGATAGGTTTAATCCACTATGATGTTACAGGGCTGGGTTGTTCTGATCCACTATGGTTTAATCCACTATGATGTTACAGGGCTGGGTTGTTCTGATAGGTTTAATCCACTATGATGTTACAGGTCTGATAGGTTTAATCCACTATGATGTTACAGGGTCTGATAGGTTTAATCCACTATGATGTTTACAGGGCTGGGTTGTTCTGATAGGTTTAATCCACTATGATGTTTACAGGGTCTGATAGGTTTAATCCACTATGATGTTAGGGTCTGATTAGGTTTAATCCACTGTGATGTTACAGGGCTGAGTTGGTCTGACAGGTTTAATCCACTATGATGTTACAGGGCTGGAGTTGTTCTGATAGGTTTAATCCCACTTATGATGTTACAGGGCTGAGTTGTTCTGATAGGTTTAATCCACTATGATGTTACAGGGTCTGATAGGTTTAATCCACTATGATGTTACAGGGTCTGACAGGTTTAATCCACTATGATGTTTACAGGGTCTGGGTTGTTCTGATAGGTTTAATCCACTATGATGTTACAGGCTGGGTTGGTCTTATAGGTTTAATCCACTATGATGTTACAGGGCTGGGTTGTTCTGATAGGTTTAATCCACTATGATGTTACAGGGCTGGGTTGGTCTGATAGGTTTAATCCACTATGATGTTACAGGGCTGGGTTGTTCTGATAGGTTTAATCCACTATGATGTTACAGGGTCTGATAGGTTTAATCCACTATGATGTTACAGGGGCTGGAGTTGTTCTGATAGGTTTAATCCTGCTATGATGTTACAGGGCTGGGTTGTTCTGATAGGTTTAATCCACTGTGATGTTACAGGGTCTGGCGGTTCAATCCACTATGATGTTACAGGGTCTGATAGGTTTAATCCACTATGATGTTACAGGGCTGGGTTGGTCTGATAGGTTTAATCCACTATGATGTTACAGGGCTGGGTTGTTCTGATAGGTTTAATCCACTATGATGTTTACAGGGCTGGGTTGTTCTGATAGGTTTAATCCACTATGATGTTACAGGGCTGGGTTGTTCTGATAGGTTTAATCCACTATGATGTTACAGGGCTGGGTTGTTCTGATAGGTTTAATCCACTATGATGTTACAGGGTCTGACAGGTTTAATCCACTATGATGTTACAGGGTCTGACAGGTTTAATCCACTATGATGTTACAGGGCTGGGTTGGTCTGATAGGTTTAATCCACTATGATGTTACAGGGCTGGGTTGTTCTGAAAGGTTTAATCCACTATGATGTTACAGGGCTGGGTTGGTCTGATAGGTTTAATCCACTATGATGTTACAGGGCTGGGTTGTTCTGATAGGTTTAATCCACTATGATGTTACAGGGCTGGGTTGGTCTGATAGGTTTAATCCACTATGATGTTACAGGGTCTGATAGGTTTAATCCACTATGATGTTACAGGGCTGGGTTGTTCTGATAGGTTTAATCCACTATGATGTTTGGGGCTGGGTTGTTCATGATAGGTTTAATCCACTATGATGTTACAGGGTCTGATAGGTTTAATCACTATGATGTTACAGGGCTGGGTTGGTCTGATGGTTTAAATCACTATGATGTTACAGGGCTGGGTTGTTCTGATAGGTTTAATCACTATGATGTTTACAGGGCTGGGTTGTTCTGTAGGTTTAATCACTATGATGTTACAGGGCTGGGTTGTTCTTGATAGGTTTGATCCACTATGATGTTACAGGGTCTGATAGGTTTAATCACTATGATGTTTTTACAGGGCTGGGTTGGTCTGATAGGTTTAATCCACTATGATGTTACAGGGCTGGGTTGGTCTGATAGGTTTTAATCCACTATGATGTTACAGGGTCTGATAGGTTTAATCCACTATGATTGGGTCTGATAGGTTTAATCCACTATGATGTTACAGGGCTGGGTTGTTCTGATAGGTTTAATCCACTATGATGTTACAGGGTCTGATAGGTTTAATCCACTATGATGTTTACAGGGCTGGGTCTGATAGGTTTAATCTGATGTTTCTGGGTTGTTCTGATTTAATCCAGAGGGATGGCTGTTCCCGAACTCAGTGCTCTGACAGTCAGGTCCCATATTGAGTTGTAATGTCTCCTAGCTAACAGAGTGAAGTGATTAGGCAGTCTGACTAGCAGCATGTTCTGACAGAGTTGTGATGGTACAGGAGCTGGGCTAGGATACATCAGACCTCTGTGAATCTGTCCCAGTTCACTCTGTCCTCATGAATCAGTAATGATCTCATCTCACAGCCATCATCATCATCGCCGTCGTCTGGTGGGCTACTCTTATTCTGATGTCGTTCCTCTCCTCGCCACCTCATTTACTTTCTCTTCCTTTCTTCCCTCCCTCTTCCTCCCCTTCTATGAGCTAGGGAATCTGCTAGTCACTAAATGGGATATCCTTCCTTCTGGCGGCAGGAGAGGCGAGATGTGAATTTCAGAGTAATGCCGTGCCACGGATGTAATGCGCATGCCCCCAACCCCCTATAAATACCGGGCCCCCCAACCCCTATAAATACCCGACCCCCAACCCCTATAAATACCTGGCCCCCCCAACCCTTATAAATACCGGGCCCCCAACCCCTATAAAAACCCGGGCCCCCAACCCCTATAAATACCCGGGCCCCCAACCCCCTATAAATACCTGGCCCCCCCCAACCCCTATAAATACCTGGCCCCACAACCCCATAAATACCTGGTAACCCCTATAAATACCTGGGCCCCCAACCCTCTATAAATACATGGGTCCCCAACCCCCTATAAATACCTGGCCCCCCCCAACCTCTATAAATACCTGGCCCCTAACCTCTATAAATACCTTGGCCCCCAACCCCCCCTATAAATACCCACACCCAACCCTATAAATGCCTAAAATACCTGGCCCCACAACCCTTATAAATACCTGGCCCCCAACCCCCTATAAATACCTGGGCCCCAACCCTATAAATACCTGGGCCCCCAAAATGCCTGGGGCCCCAACCTATAAATACCTGGGGCCCCCCAACCCCTATAAATACCTGGGCCCCCCAACCCCTATAAATACCAGTATGTCTACTTGCACATTCATCTTCTGCACATCTATCACGCCAGTGTTTAATTGCCAAATTGTAATTATTTTGCCACTATGGCCTATTTATTGCCTTATCTCCCTAATCTTACAGTGGGGCAAAAAAGTATTTAGTCAGCCACCAATTGTGCAAGTTCTCCAACTTAAAAAGATGAGAGAGGCCTGTAATTTTCATCATAGGTTCACTTCAACTATGACAGACAAAATTAGAAAAAAAATCCTGAAAATCACATTGTAGGATTTTTATTGAATTTATTTGCAAATGATGGTGGAAAATAAGTATTAATAAATAATAAATAAGACACACTGTACATAGACTTTTCTATTGTGTTATTGACTGTACATGTTGTTTATTCCATGTGTAACTCTGTTGTTGTTTGTGTCGCTCTGCTTTGCTTTATCTTGGCCATGTCGGCAGTTGTAAATGAGAACTTGTTCTCAACTAGTTAAATAAAGGTGAAAAAATGTGACTATCCTTCATTCTATTTTGCTTGAGGGACTCTGCTAGTCACTCAATGGGATAAACACACCAGAGTAACTGGGTTCTCGTAAGGAACAGCAACACATCACCAGAGGCTGTACCCATCCCACCACAGGTTACTGTTGGGAGGGAAGGGGAACACACTGTGTGAGTCAGCCACATTCACCTGGTAGAGGGACTGGGGCGGCCAGCTGACAGCCACACCTACTATACACTATTGCTTTTCAAGTTTGATGTGTTCTTGTTTTTAAAAATGGTTGAATTAATAAACTAAACTAAAAGCAGTAGAAGGTCCATAACTCGGTGGCCCTGATTTAGCCCACTGCAGTAGAAGGTTACAGACCTCTGTGTGGCCCTGATTTAGCCTTGGTACTGCAGTAGAAGGTTACAGACCTCTGTGTGGCCCTGATTTAGCCCACTGCAGTAGAAGGTTACAGACCTCTGTGTGGCCCCCTGATTTAGCCCACTGCAGTAGAAGGTTACAGACCTCGGTGTGGCCCTGATTTAGCCCACTGCAGTAGAAGGTTACAGAACCACTGTGTGGCCCCTGATTTAGCCCACTGCAGTAGAAGGTTACAGACCTCTGTGGGCCCTGAAGCCCACTGCAGTAGAAGGTTACAGAACCACTGCAGTAGAAGTTACAGAACCACTGTAGTAGGTTACAGAACCACTGCAGTAGAATGTTACAGAACCACTGCAGTAGAAGGTTTACAGAACCACTGCAGTAGAAGGTTACAGAACCACTGCAGTAGTAGGTTACAGAACCACTGTAGTAGAAGGTTACAGTACCACTGCAGTAGAAGGTTACAGAACCACTGCAGTAGAGGGTTACAGAACCACTGCAGTAGAAGGTTACAGAACCACTGCAGTAGAAGGTTACAGAACCACTGCAGTAGAAGGTTACAGAACCACTGCAGTAGAAGGTTACAGAACCACTGCAGTAGAGGTTACAGAACCACTGCAGTAGAAGGTTACAGAACCACACTGCAGTAGAAGGTTACAGAACCACTGCAGTAGAAGGTTACAGAACCACTGCAGTAGAAGGTTACAGAACCACTGCAGTAGAAGGTTACAGAACCACTGCAGAAGGTTACAGAACCACTGCAGTAGAAGGTTACAGAACCACTGCAGTAGAGGTTACAGAACCTCCCTGCAGTAGAAGGTTACAGAACCCTGCAGTAGAAGGTTACAGAACCACTGCAGTAGAAGGGTTACTAGAACCACTGCAGTAGAAGGTTACAGAACCAGTGCAGTAGAAGGTTACAGAACCACTGCAGTGAGGGTTGAAGAACCACTGCAGTAGGTTACAGAACCACTGCAGTAGAAGTACAGAACCACTGCAGTAGAAGGTTACAGAACCACTGCAGTAGAAGGTTCAGAACCACTGCAGTAGAAGGTTACAGAACCACTGCAGTAGGTTACAGAACCACTGCAGTAGAAGGTTACAGAACCACTGCAGTAGAGGGTTACAGAACCACTGCAGTAGAAGGTTACAGAACCACTGCAGCAGAATGTTACAGAACCACTGCAGTAGAATGTTACAGAACCACTGCAGTAGAGGTATACAGAACCACTGCAGCAGAAGGTTGCAGAACCACTGCAGTAGAGGTATTTAGAACCACTGCAGTAGGTATACAGAACCACTGCAGAGGGTTACAGAACCACTGCCTGGGTTAGAACCACTGCAGTGAGGGTTGAAGCAGTGCAGTGGTTACAGAACCACTGCAGTGGAGAAAATGTACAGAACCACTGCAGCAGAAGGTTACAGAACCACTGCAGTAGAAGGGGCTACAGAACCACTGCAGTAGAGGGTTACAGAACCACTGCAGTAGAGGGTTACAGTACCACTGCAGTAGAGGTTACAGAACCACTGCAGTAGAGGGTTACAGAACCACTGCAGTGAGTTGACAGAACCACTGCAGTAGGTTACAGAACCACCTGGGCGTGAAGGTTACAGAACCACTGCAGTAGTGGAAGGTTCTAGAACCACTGCAGTAGAATGTTGAAGAAGCAGTGCAGTAGAAGGTTACAGAACCAGTGCAGTAGAGGGTTACAGAACCACTGCAGTAGAGAATTACAGAACCACTGCGGTAGAGGTTACAGAACCACTGCAGTAGAGGTGAAGAAGCAGTGCAGTAGATTACAAGAACCACTACAGTAAAGGTGCAAGAACACTGCAGTAGGATTCCACAGAACCACTGCAGTGAGGGGTTACAGAACCACCTGCAGTAGGTTACAGAACCACTGCATTGGGGATACAGAACCACTGCAGTAGGTTACAGAACCACTGCAGTAGAGAGTTACGAACCACTGCAGTGAGGGTTACAGAACCACTGCAGTAGAGATTAAGAACCACTGCAGTAGAAGGTTACAGAACCACTGCAGTAGAGGGTTACAGAACCACTGCAGTAGGTTACAGAACCACTGCAGTAGAAGGTTACAGAACCACTGCAGTAGAGGGTTACAGAACCACTGCAGTAGAGGGTTACAGAACCACTGCAGTAGGTTACAGAACCACTGCAGTAGAGGGTTACAGAACCACTGCAGTAGAAGGTTACAGAACCACTGCAGTAGAAGGTTACAGAACCACTGCAGTAGAGGGTTACAGAACCACTGCAGTAGAGGGTTACAGGACCACTGCAGTAGAAGGTTACAGAACCACTGCAGTAGAAGGTTACAGAACCACTGCAGTAGAATGTTACAGAACCACTGCAGTAGAAGGTTACAGAACCACTGCAGTAGAAGGTTACAGAACCACTGCAGTAGAGGGTTGAAGAAGCAGTGCAGTAGAAGGTTACAGAACCACTGCAGTAGAATGTTACAGAACCACTGCAGTAGAAGGTTACAGAACCACTGCAGTAGAAGGTTACAGAACCACTGCAGTAGAGGGTTGAAGAAGCAGTGCAGTAGGTTACAGAACCACTGCAGTAGAGGGTTACAGAACCACTGCAGTAGGTTACAGAACCACTGCAGTAGAGGGTTACAGAACCACTGCAGTGAGGTTAAGAACCACTGCAGTGAAGGGATTACAGAACCACTGCAGTAGAGGTTGAAGAAGCAGTGCCGTCCAAATTGTTCCCAGTGTTGTTTTAAGACATACAACATCAGATTGTGAAAATAATGATAATACCTTTTTTGAGGAAGAAGCTTAAAATAAATGCCTGTAATTTCAGGCATGGAGTTGGCACCATCATGACACCACCAATCTGATCTGGTTATTCTGACAAACGACCAGTCATATTTTATTTGAATATGCATCACAGGGAGGCTGCTGAGGGGAGGATGGCTCATAATAATGGTCAGAGTGAATGTAATGGCATCAAACACATGGACAACGTGTTTGATACCATACCAGTTATCCATAAATTAGTCATGAACGCGAGCCTGTTCTCCACTAAGGTGCTATTATCCATACCAGTCATTAATATGAGCCTGTCCTCCCCAATTAAGGTGCCATTATCCATACCAGTGTGAACACGAGCCTGTTCTCCCCAATTAAGGTGCCATTATCCATACCAGTCATTAACACGAGCCTGTTCTCCCAATTAAAGGTGCCATTATCCATTCCAGTCATGAACACGAGCCTGTTCTCCACAATTAAGGTGCCATTATCCATACCAGTCATGAACACGAGCCTGTTCTCCACAATTAAAGTGCTATTATCCATTCCAGTCATGAACACGAGCCTGTCCTCCCCCAATTAAGGTGCCATTATCCATACCAGTCATGAACACGAGCCTGTTCTCCACAATTAAGGTGCTATTATCCATACCAGTCATGAACACGAGCCTGCTCCCTAACTAAGGTGCCACCAATGTGCTTTTACACCTGCATTGTTTGCTGTTTGGGGGTTTTAGGCTGGGTTTCTGTGCAGCACTTTGAGATATCAGCTGATGTACGAAGGGCTATATAAATAAATTTGATTTGATTTGATTTGACCAATCTCCTGATATGTCTCCACCTACTTTGAAGGGGTAAGTGGGTAGATTCAAAAGTCTAGATCATGGGTTCTCAAACTCAGTCCTGGGGCCCCTAGGTACACTTTGGTTTTTGACTACACAGCTGATTCAAATAACCAACTCATCATCGAGCTGTGCTTATCTGAATCAGCGGAGTAGTGCTGGGGGACAAACCAAAAGGTCCGCCCAAGGGGCCCCAGCACCGAAGTTGGGGAAACCCAAGTCTGGACCATCCTATCTGCCAATCAGGGCTCTGTACATTACATTCATATCAACACGGCCACATGATCAGACTGAGCATTTTCAATGGCAAAATGAGGCTCGGAAATAAATGACCAAAATATATTTGACGTTATTTTAATGAAATAAACAGTGATTTATTAGCCGTACAACGATGACGATTTAAAAATACACTTCCAACAACTGCATGGGCTTTAAGAGAAGAGATAGAATGAACCGGAACGAAGAGCTCCACCCTCTCTTTCCAAGTTACAGGCAAGAATATGGACCAAATGTCCCCTCTTGTGAAATGTGAAAGATGCTAACACCTGTGAAATGTGAAAGATGCTAACACCTCAACATGTACATTACCCAGTTATACACTCTGAACCTCATATATATATATATATATATATATATATATATATTATATATATATATAACCAGTAACACACAGACAGAGCAACATATGACCAGTAACACACAGACAGAGCAACATATGACCAGTAACACAGACAGAGCAACATATGACCAGTAACACAGACAGAGCAACATATGACCAGTAACACAGACAGAGCAACATATAACCAGTAACACAGACAGAGCAACATATAACCAGTAACACACAGACAGAGCAACATATAACCAGTAACACACAGACAGAGCAACATATGACCAGTAACACAGACAGAGCAACATATGACCAGTAACACAGACAGAGCAACATATAACCAGTAACACAGACAGAGCAACATATAACCAGTAACACACAGACAGACCAACATATGACCAGTAACACACAGACAGACCAACATATGACCAGTAACACACAGACAGACAGAGACACAGACAGACCAACATATGACCAGTAATACACAGACAGACAGACAGACAGAGCAACATATGACCAGTAACACAGACAGAGCAACATATGACCAGTAACACACAGACAGAGCAACATATAACCAGTAACACAGACAGAGCAACATATAACCAGTAACACAGACAGAGCAACATATAACCAGTAACACAGACAGACCAACATATGACCAGTAACACACAGACAGAGCAACATATAACCAGTAACACAGACAGAGCAACATATGACCAGTAACACAGACAGAGCAACATATGACCAGTAACACAGACAGAGCAACATATAACCAGCAAACAGACAGAGCAACATATGACTGTAACACAGACAGAGCAACATATAACCAGTAACACACACAGACAGAGCAACATATGACCAATGCCAGACAGAGCAACATATGACCAATAACACAGACAGAGCAACATATAACCAGTAACACAGACAGAGCAACATATAACCAGTAACACACAGACAGAGCAACATATAACCAGTAACACAGACAGAGCAACATATGACCAGTACACAGACAGACAGACAGAGCAACATATGACCAGTAACACAGACAGCCAGACAGAGCAACATATGACCAGTAACACAGACAGACAGACAGACAGACAGACAGACAGACAGACAGACAGACAGACAGACAGACCAACATATGACCAGTAACACACAGACAGACAGACAGAGCAACATATGACCAGTAACACAGACAGAGCAACATATGACCAGTAACACACAGACAGAGCAACATATAACCAGTAACACACAGACAGAGCAACATATGACCAGTAACACAGACAGACAGAGCAACATATGACCAGTAACACAGACAGACAGAGCAACATATAACCAGTAACACAGACAGACAAAGCAACATATGACCAGTAACACAGACAGAGCAACATATAACCAGTAACACACAGACAGAGCAACATATGACCAGTAACACAGACAGACAGAGCAACATATGACCAGTAACACAGACAGACAGAGCAACATATAACCAGTAACACACAGACAGAGCAACATATAACCAGTAACACAGGCAGACAGACAGAACAACATATAACCAGTAACACAGGCAGACAGAGACACAGACAGACAGAGCAACATATAACCAGTAACACAGACAGAGCAACATATAACCAGTAACACACAGACAGAGCAACATATAACCAGTAACACAGGCAGACAGACAGAACAACATATAACCAGTAACACAGGCAGACAGAGACACAGACAGACAGAGCAACATATAACCAGTAACACACAGACAGACCAACATATGACCAGTAACACAGACAGGCAGAACAACAACACAAAAAGCAACCAAACAGCATGACAGAAAACGAGCCAAGACTGTATAGCAGACAGCATGGAAAGCAGGTCTACACAGCTGGGGGATGGTGTTGACACACCTGACTGTATAGCAGACAGCATGGAAAGCAGGTCTACACAGCTGGGGGATGGTGTTGACACACCTACTGTATAGCAGACAGCATGGAAAGCAGGTCTACACAGCTGGGGGATGGTGTTGACACACCTGACCGAATAGCAGACAGCATGGAAAGCAGGTCTACACAGCTGGGGGATGGTGTTGACACACCTGACTGTATAGCAGACAGCATGGAAAGCAGGTCTACACAGCTGGGGGATGGTGTTGACACACCTGACCGAATAGCAGACAGCATGGAAAGCAGGTCTACACAGCTGGGGGATGGTGTTGACACACCTGACTGTATAGCAGACAGCATGGAAAGCAGGTCTACACAGCTGGGGGATGGTGTTGACACACCTGACTGTCCGTTAGCCATGTCTTTAGGTTATTGGTGAAGGTAAACAGCAGCTCCATGTGTGTCCCAGACATGGGAAGCTCTCTCAGAGAAGACCGTCAGGCTGAAGGTGTTTTTCCTTAGGGGAACTATACAGTCACTTCTCATCATGCAGATTAATTAACATACAATGTCAAGAATACGAGATTATACCTGGCCGGAAGAACAAGTCCATGATCAGTATGTTTCCATCATCACACTGCTTCAGAAAGAGAACACCAAGTCTGTATGGGTGAGAGACCACAGAGGAGCATTCAGACTCCATGTAGTTACCACACTAGTATCTGAACTTCTCCCGTGGGGATAAAGAACGTTTGTATCCAACCGCTACAGTAGCGTGTCAGACCGCTGTGTGTCGGGCTGCGTCGTTGCTAGGAGACATGGACATCTGTCGGCCTGCGTTGTTGCTAGGAGACATGGACATCTGTCTGGTGAACTGGCTGAAACTGGCAGCCCTGCATCTCGCCCGGGTTTCCCCTCCCTCTCCGCCCGGGGGCTGGCCTAGGCCCTGAGAGAGGCCTAGGGGTAGAGTACGGAAGTGGGCCGTGTTGGGGTGACCCTGGCTGGGCTGGTCCTTGGAGGAGAAGAGGCTCTGGAGGAGGTGGAACTTCTCCTTCTCCTCCCGGAGGAACACGTCCACCAGCAGAGTCTTCTCTCTCTTCAGCTGCTCACTGATGTTCTTCGGTACGTCTGGGATCAGCCAGGCAACCAGCAGGCTCAGGAACATCACCAGGTTCTGATGGAGACAGCGTCGTGGACGTCAGGGTGGAGATGGAAGGAAGGATGGAGCACAAAGTGACAACAGAAGACAGGAGTTTGTTAAACTGGTTGGTGATGTACTGAATCATCTGATAACTGTTCCAGAGTCAGTTTGATATTACATACAGTACCAGGTACCTGTTCGAGTCAGTTTGATATTACATACAGTACCAGGTAACTGTTCCAGAGTCAGTTTGATATTACATACAGTACCAGGTAACTGTTCCAGAGTCAGTTTGATATTACATACAGTACCAGGTAACTGTTCCAGAGTCAGTTTGATATTACATACAGTACCAGGTAACTGTTCCAGAGTCAGTTTGATATTACATACAGTACCATGTAACTGTTCCAGAGTCAGTTTGATATTACATACAGTACCAGGTAACTGTTCCAGAGTCAGTTTGATATTACATACAGTACCAGGTAACTGTTCCAGAGTCAGTTTGATATTACATACAGTACCAGGTAACTGTTCCAGAGTCAGTTTGATATTACATACAGTACCATGTAACTGTTCCAGAGTCAGTTTGATATTACATACAGTACCAGGTAACTGTTCCAGAGTCAGTTTGATATTACATACAGTACCAGGTAACTGTTCCAGAGTCAGTTTGATATTACATACAGTACCAGGTAACTGTTCCAGAGTCAGTTTGATATTACATACAGTACCAGGTAACTGTTCCAGAGTCAGTTTGATATTACATACAGTACCAGGTAACTGTTCCAGAGTCAGTTTGATATTACATACAGTACCAGGTAACTGTTCCAGAGTCAGTTTGATATTACATACAGTACCAGGTAACTGTTCCAGAGTCAGTTTGATATTACATACAGTACCAGGTAACTGTTCCAGAGTCAGTTTGATATTACATACAGTACCAGGTAACTGTTCCAGAGTCAGTTTGATATTACATACAGTACCAGGTAACTGTTCCAGAGTCAGTTTGATATTACATACAGTACCAGGTAACTGTTCCAGAGTCAGTTTGATATTACATACAGTACCAGGTAACTGTTCCAGAGTCAGTTTGATATTACATACAGTACCAGGTAACTGTTCCAGAGTCAGTTTGATATTACATACAGTACCAGGTAACTGTTCCAGAGTCAGTTTGATATTACATACAGTACCAGGTAACTGTTCCAGAGTCAGTTTGA
>NW_027036334.1:0-13709 GCF_034236695.1 Oncorhynchus nerka | reverse complement strand
GTCCAACAATAATACAGTCCAACAGTCCAACAATAATACAGTCCAACAGTCCAACAATAATACAGTCCAACAATAATACAGTCCAACAATAATACAGTCCAACAATAATACAGTCCAACAGTCCAACAATAATACAGTCCAACAATAATACAGTCCAACAATAATACAGTCCAACAATTATACAGTCCAACAATTATACAGTCCAACAATAATACAGTCCAACAATAATACAGTCCAACAATAATACAGTCCAACAATAATACAGTCCAACAATAATACAGTCCAACAAATATACAGTCCAACAGTCCAACAATAATACAGTCCAACAGTAATACAGTCCAACAATAATACAGTCCAACAGTCCAACAATAATACAGTCCAACAATAATACAGTCCAACAGTCCAACAATTATACAGTCCAACAGTCCAACAATAATACAGTCCAACAATAATACAGTCCAGCAATAATACAGTCCAACAGTCCAACAATTATACAGTCCAACAGTCCAACAATTATACAGTCCAGCAATAATACAGTCCAACAGTCCAACAATTATACAGTCCAACAGTCCAACAATTATACACTCCAACAATTATACAGTCCAACAGTCCAACAATAACAGTCCAACAGTCCAACAATTATACAGTCCAACAGTCCAACAATTATACAGTCCAGCAGTCCAACAATAATACAGTCCAACAGTCCAACAATTATACAGTCCAGCAATAATACAGTCCAACAATTATACAGTCCAACAATTATACAGTCCAACAATTATACAGTCCAGCAATAATACAGTCCAACAGTCCAACAATAATACAGTCCAACAATTATACAGTCCAACAATTATACAGTCCAACAATAATACAGTCCAACAATTATACAGTCCAACAATTATACAGTCCAACAATAATACAGTCCAACAATAATACAGTCCAACAATTATACAGTCCAACAATTATACAGTCCAACAGTCCAACAATTATACAGTCCAACAGTCCAACAATTATACAGTCCAGCAATTATACAGTCCAACAATAATACAGTCCAACAATTATACAGTCCAACAATTATACAGTCCAACAGTCCAACAATTAAACAGTCCAACAGTCCAACAAGTATACAGTCCAACAATTATACAGTCCAACAATTATACAGTCCAGCAATAATACAGTCCAACAATTATACAGTTGTAAGTTGCTCTGGATAAGAGCGTCTGCTAAGTGACTTAAATGTAAATGTTATACAGTTAAACAGTGAGACAGTAAAACAGTGAGACAGTTAAATAGTTAGACAGTGAAACAGTTATACAGTTAAACAGTTAAACGGTTATACAGTTATGAAGTGAGACAGTTAAACAGTGAGACAGTTAAACAGTTATACAGTCAGACAGTTATACTTTTATACAGTCAGACAGTTATACAGTTAAACAGTGAGACAGCTATACCGTTATACAGTTAGACAATGAGACAGTTAAACAGTTATACAGTCAGACAGTTATACTTTTATACAGTCAGACAGTTATACAGTTAGACAGTTATACAGTTAGCCATGAGACAGTTATACAGTCAGACAGTTATACAGTTATACAGTTAGACAGTGAGACAGTTATACAGTGAGACGGTTATACAGTGAGACTGTTAGACAGTTATACAGTGAGACAGACAGTGAGACAGTTAGACAGCTATACATTTAAACAGTGAGACAGTTATACAGTTATCCATGAGACAGTTATACACAGTTATACAGTTAGACAGTTATACAGTGAGACAGTTAGAAAGTGAGACAGTTAGACAGCTATACATATAAACAGTGAGACAGTTATACAGTGAGACAGTTATACAGTGAGACGGTTAGACAGTTATACAGTGAGACAGTTATACAGTGAGACAGTTAGACAGTGAGACAGTTAGACAGCTATACATTTAAAGAGTGATACATTTATACAGTTATACATTGAGACAGTTATACAGTTATACAGTGAGACAGTTAACCATTGAGACGGTTATACAGTTAGTCAGTGAGACAGTTAAACAGTTATACAGTTATCCATGAGACAGTTTACAGTTATACAGTTATACAGTGAGACAGTTATACAGTTAGACAGTGAGACAGTTATACAGTTAGACAGTGAGACGGTTATGCAGTGAGACAGTTATACAGTGAGACAGTTAGACAGTGAGACAGTTAGACAGCTATACATTTAAACAGTGAGAGAGTTATATGTTATACAGTCAGATAGTTAGATCAAGTTATACAGTGAGAGAGTTTACCAGTGAGACAGTTAAACAGTTATCCTTGAGACAGTTATACAGTTATAAGAGACAGGTAGAGAGTTATATAGTGAGACAGTTACACAGTTAGACAGTGAGACATTTAGACTATTACACAGTGAGACAGTTATACAGTTAGACAGTGAGACCGCTTGTACAGTGAGACAGTTATACAGTTAGACAGTTAGACGGTTAGACAGTGAGACAGTAAGACTGTTAGATGGTTAGACAGTGAGACAGACAGTGAGACAGTTAGACAGCCATACATTTAAACAGTGAGACAGTTATACAGTTAGACAGTGAGACAGACAGTTAGACAGTTAGACGGTTAGACAGTAAGACAGTGAGACGGTTAGATGTGTTAGACGGGGTTAGACAGTTAGACAGTTAGACAGTGAGATGAGATGGTTAGACGGTTAGACAGTTAGACAGTTAGACAGTTATACAGTTAGACAGTGAGACAGTTACACAGTTAGACAGTGAGACATTTAGACGGTTATACAGTTAGACAGTGAGACAGTTACACAGTTAGACAGTGTAACATTTAGATCAGTGAGACCGTTTATACAGTGAGACAGTTATACAGTGAGACAATTAGACAGTGAGACAGTTTATACAGTGAGACAATTAGACAGTGAGACAATTAGACAGTGAGATACAGTTATACAGTGAGACACCAGACAGTGAGACAGTGAGACAGTTAGGACGGTTAGACGGTAGCAATCAAAGAAGTTAGATGGTTAACCGGTTAGACAGTGAGACAGCTATACAGTGAGACAGTGAGACGGTTATCCAGTTATCCAGTTATCCAGTTAAACAGTGACAGTTTAGATTAGTTAGGGACGGTTAACCGTTAGACAGGTTAGATGGTTAACCGGGCTAGTTAAACAGTGAGACAGTTAGACAGTTAGACGGTTAACCGGTTAGACAGTTAGGATGGTTAACCGGTTAGACGGTGAGACGGTTATACAGTTAGACAGTGAGACAGTTAGACGGTGAGACGGTTAGACGGTTAGCATCTTAAGTCGACCCCCTACTTTTTCAAACATTCTGTTAAAAATCGCGCAACATTTCAGCACCCTGCTACTCATGCCAGGAATATAGTATATGCATATGATTAGTATGTGTGGATAGAAAACACTCAGACGTTTATAAAACTGGTTAAATTAAGGCTGTGACTATAACAGAACGTGCGTTTCATCGAAATGTGCAGGAAAATCTGATCACTGAAAATGGAAAAATATATCCATGCGCCACTTGAACCAATTGATAAAGGTGAACCACATTAAATGGGGCTGAGGTTGCAATACCTACAGCTTCCACACGATGTCAACAGTCTTGTCATTTGCCTACGATTTGTTTCTTGGTCAAACGGACACAAGGCAGCGCCTTTCTTCCGGTCTCCGACCGGATATTTTGGTTGAGATTTACCCGGACATTATTTCCAGACGTACAGCTATAGAATATACATCGCCTCGTGATCAATTTGATCGCTTATTAACGTTTACTAATACCTAAAGTTGCATTACAAAAGTATTTCGAAGTGTTTTGTGAAAGTTTATCGTCGACTGTTTTAATTTTTAAAAATTACGTTACGTTATAAAACGCTATTTTTTTCCTTGATCACACAGTCTTCATAGATCGATATCTAGGCTATATATGGACCGATTTAATTGAAAAAAAGACCCAATAGTGATGTTTATGGGACATCTAGGAGTGCCAACAAAGAAGATGGTCAAAGGTAATGAATGTTTTATATTTTATTTGTGCGTTTTGTGTAGTGCCGACTATGCTAATTATTTTGTTTACGTCCCCTGCGGGTCTTTTGGGGTGTTACATGCTATCAGATAATAGCTTCTCATGCTTTCACCGAAAAGCATTTTAAAAATCTGACTGTTGCCTGGATTCACAAACGAGTGTGTAGCTTTACCAGAACCTCTGCATGTGTATTTTAATGAACGTTTGAGTTTTGGGCTGAGTGCTATTAGCATTTAGCGCAGCGCATTTGCATTTCCAGTTGTCTAGATGGGACGCCTGCGTGTCGGAGCAAGAGGTTGACGGTGAGACGGTTAGACGGTGAGACAGTTAGGACGGTTAACCGGCTAGACGGTTAGGACGGAGACCGTTAGACGGTTAGACGGTTAGACGGTTAACCGGTTAGACGGGGTTAGACGGTTAACCGTTTAGACGGTTAGACGGTGAGATCGTTAGACGTTAACCGTTAGGACGGTGAGACGGTTAGACGGTTAGACAGTTACTAGTTAGACCGTTAGACAGTTGTAGCCGGTTAGACGGTTAGACGGTTAGACACACTTAACCGGTTAGACGGTGAGACAGTTAGACGGCTAGACAGTTAGACAGTTAGACAGCTATACATTTCAACAGTGAGACAGTTAGACGATTAGACAGTGAGACAGTTAGACAGTGAGACAGTGAAACAGTTAGGACGGTTAGACAGTTAGACAGTGAGACAGTTAGAAAGTTAGACAGTTAGACAGTTAATGGTTAGACAGTGAGACAGTTATACAGTGAGACAGTGAGACAGTTAGACAGTGAGACAGTTATACAGTGAGACAGACAGTGAGAGACAGTCATGGCCCTGTTTGGAAAACAAACATCTTATATAGACATCCATAAATTACTTTTTAATGGCTCCACTTGAGAGAGAGAGAGAGGGTGAGGGAAAGAGAAAGAGAGAGAGGTTGAGAGAGTTGAGAGAGAGAGAGAGAGAGAGAGGGGTGATGAAAGAAGGGGGTGAGAGAGAGAGAGAGAGAGAGAGAGAGATTAAACAGATCCACAAAGAATTCGAAAACAAATCCAATTTTGATAAACTCCCATATCTACTGGGTGAAATTCCACAGTGTGCCATCACAGCAGCCAGATTTGTGACCTGTTGCCACGAGAAAAGGGCAACCAGTGAAGAACCAACACCATTGTAAATACAACCCATTTATTTTATCTTGTGTCCTTTACCATTTGTACATTGTTAAAACACTGTATATATACAATATGACATTTTGTAATGTCTTTATTTTTTGAAACTTCTGTATGTGTAATGTTTACTGTTAATTGTTATTGTTTATTTCACTTTATACATTCACTTTTATATATTATCTACCTCACTTGCTTTGGCAATGTTAACACATGTTTTCCCATGCCAATAAAGCCCTTGAATTTAATTTCATTTAATTGAGAGAGAGAGAGAGAGAGAGAGAGAGAGAGAGAGAGAGAGAGGCAGATTGCCAAGAGTCTTTAAAGAGTCAATATTAATCTGTATATTTTTTTCACTTTGTTTATTATCTACTTCACTTATTTTGGCAATGTTAACGTATGTTTCCCATGCCAACAAGCCCCTTGAATTGAATTGAGAAAGAGAGGGTGATGAGAGAGCGAGATGAGAGAGAGACATTACTAACATGCTGGTCAGCAGATTTTACGGCCGAGTCCATCACAGAGAGCAGAGTACCCGAGGCAGAGTACCAGAGAGCAGAGTACCAGAGGGCAGAGTACCTGAGGCAGAGTACCAGAGAGCAGAGTACCAGGAGGCAGAGTACCAGAGAGCAGAGTACCAGAGAGCAGAGTACCTGAGAGTACCCGAGGCAGAGTACAAGAGAGCAGAGAGCAGAGTACCAGAGGGCAGAGACCAGAGAGCAGAGTACCCGAGGCAGAGTACCAGAGAGCAGAGTACCCGAGGCAGAGTGTCACCAGAGAGCAGAGTACTGTGAGAGCAGAGAGCAGAGTACCAAAGGGCAGAGTACCAGAGAGCAGAGTACCAGAGGGGCAGAGTACCAGAGGGCAGAGAGCAGAGTACCAGAGGCAGAGTACCAGAGAGCAGAGGGCAGAGTACCAGAGAGCAGAGTACCAGAGAGCAGAGTACCAGAGAGCAGAGTACCCGAGGCAGAGTACCAGAGAGCAGAGTACCCGAAGCAGAGTACCAGAGAGCAGAGTACCAGAGAGCAGAGTACCAGAGAGCAGAGAGAGTACCAGAGGGCAGAGTACAAGAGAGCAGAGAGCAGAGTACCAGAGGGCAGAGTACAAGAGAGCAGAGAGCAGAGTACCAGAGAGCAGAGAGCAGAGTACCAGAGGGCAGAGTACAAGAGAGCAGAGAGCAGAGTACCAGAGGGCAGAGTACCAGAGAGCAGAGGGCAGAGTACCAGAGAGCAGAGTACCAGAGAGCAGAGTACCAGAGAGCAGAGTACCCGAGGCAGAGTACCAGAGAGCAGAGTACCCGAAGCAGAGTACCAGAGAGCAGAGTACCAGAGAGCAGAGTACCAGAGAGCAGAGAGAGTACCAGAGGGCAGAGTACAAGAGAGCAGAGAGCAGAGTACCAGAGGGCAAAGTACAAGAGAGCAGAGAGCAGAGTACCAGAGGGCAGAGTACCAGAGAGCAGAGGGCAGAGTACCAGAGAGCAGAGTACCAGAGAGCAGGGTACCAGAGAGCAGAGTACCAGAGAGCAAAGTACCAGAGAGCAGAGAGCAGAGTACCAGAGGGCAGAGTACCAGAGAGCAGAGGGCAGAGTACCAGAGAGCAGAGTACCAGAGAGCAGAGAGCAGAGTACCAGAGAGCGGAGAGCAGAGTACCAGAGAGCAGAGTACCAGAGAGCAGAGTACCAGAGAGCAGAGTACCAGAGAGCAGAGTACCAAAGGGCAGAGTACCAGAGAGCAGAGGGCAGAGTACCAAAGGGCAGAGTACCAGAGAGCAGAGTACCAGAGAGCAAAGTACCAGAGAGCGGAGAGCAGAGTACCAGAGGGCAGAGTACCAGAGAGCAGAGGGCAGAGTACCAGAGAGCAGAGTACCAGAGAGCAGAGAGCAGAGTACCAGAGAGCGGAGAGCAGAGTACCAGAGAGCAGAGTACCAGAGAGCAGAGAGCAGAGTACCAGAGAGCAGAGAGCAGAGTACCAGAGACCAAAAGAGAGCAGAACTAATGCTAACCATAACCCACAAGAAACACACACACTCTCTTTCTGGCTGCATGTCTGTCGACTCACCGCCTCTGCAAGTCAGCCACCATGTCTCTGCATTCTGAGATCATGGAGGAACCGTCCAGACGTATGTAGGTGTGTTTGCGATACACCATGTACTCCTGGGAGAGAAAGGAAAATGGATGTAGGAGGGAAAAAGGGATGAAGGAAGGAGAGAAAGGTATGTGGGAAGGAGATAAAGGCATGTAGGAAGAGAGAAAGGGATGTAGGGTGGAGAGAAAGGGATGTGGGAAGGAGATAAAGGCATGTAGGAAGAGAGAAAGGGATGTAGGGTGGAGAGAAAGGGATGTGGGAGGAAAGAAAGGGATGTGGGATGTAGGATGGAGAACAAGGGATGTGGGAAGGAGAGAAAGGGATGTGGGATGTAGGATGGAGAACAAGGGATGTGGGCAGGAGAGAAAGGGATGTGGGATGTAGGATGGAGAACAAGGGATGTAGGAAGGAGAGAAAGGGATGTAGGAAGGAGAGAAAGGGATGTAGGAAGGAGAGAAAGGGATGTAGGATGGAGAGAAAGGGATGTAGGAAGGAGAGAAAGGGATGTAGGAAGGAGAGAAAGGGATATAGGAAGGAGAGAAAGGGATATAGGAAGGAGAGAAAGGGATGTAGGAAGGAGAGAAAGGGATGTAGGAAGGAGAGAAAGGGATGTAGGATGGAGAGAAAGGGATGTAGGAAGGAGAGAAAGGGATGTAGGAAGGAGAGAAAGGGATGTAGGAAGGAGAGAAAGGGATGTAGGATGGAGAGAAAGGGATGTAGGAAGGAGAGAAAGGGATGTAGGAAGGAGAGAAAGGGATGTAGGAAGGAGAGAAAGGGATGTAGGAAGGAGAGAAAGGGATGTAGGAGGAGAGAAGGGATGTAGGAAGGAGAGAAAGGATGTAGGAAGGAGAGAAAGGGATGTAGGAGGAGAGAAAGGGATGTAGGAAGGAGAGAAAGGGATGTAGGAAGGAGAGAAAGGGATGTAGGAAGGAGAGAAGGGGATGTAGGAAGGAGAGAAAGGTATGTGGGAAGGAGAGAAAGGGATGTAGGAGGAGAGAAATGGATGTAGGGTGGAGAGAAAGGGATGTGGGAGGAAAGAAAGGGATGTGGGATGTAAGATGGAGAACAGGGGATGTGGGAAGGAGAGAAAGGGATGTGGGATGTAGGATGGAGAACAAGGGATGTGGGAAGGAGAGAAAGGGATGTGGGATGTAGGATGGCGAACAAGGGATGTGGGAAGGAGAGGAAGGGATGTAGGAAGGAGAGAAAGGGATGTAGGAAGGAGAGAAAGGGATGTAGGAAGGAGAGAAGGGGATGTAGGAAGGAGAACAAGGGATGTAGGAGGAGAACAAGGGATGTAGGAAGGAGAACAAGGGATGTAGGAAGGAGAACAAGGGATGTAGGAAGGAGAGAAAGGGATGTAAGAAGGAGAGAAAAGGGTGTAGGATGGAGAGAAAGGGATGTAGGAAGAGAGAGAAAGAGATGGGGAAGGAGAGAAAGGGAGGAGGAAGGAGAGAAAGAGATGTAGGAAGGAGAGAAAAAGATGTAGGAACGAGAGAAAGGGATGTAGGAAGGAGAGAAAGAGATGTGGGAAGGAGAGAAAGGGATGTAGGAAGGAGAGAAAGAGATGTAGGAAGGAGAGAAAGGGATGTAGGAAGGAGAGAAAGGGATGTAGGAAGGAGAGAAAGGGATGTAGGAAGGAGAGAAAGGGATGTAGGATGGAGAGAAAGGGATGTAGGAAGGAGAAAAGGGATGTAGGATGGAGAACAAGGATGTATAGAAGGAGAGAAAGAGATGTGGGATGTAGGATGGTGAGAAAGGGATGTAGAAGGAGAGAAAGGGATGTAGGATGGAGAGAAAGGGATGTAGGATGGAGAGAAAGGGATGTAGGAAGGAGAGAAAGGATGTAGGATGGAGAACAAGGGATGTAGGAAGGAGAGAAAGAGATGTGGGGATGTAGGATGGAGAGAAAGGGATGTAGGATGGAGAGAAAGGGATGTAGGAAGAGAGAACAAGGGATGTAAGGAGAGAAGAGATGTGGAAGGAGAAAGGATGTAGGATGGAGAGAAAGGGATGTAGGAAGGAGAGAAAGGAATTCTCAAATGCTACCAGCTTTTTCCTGGGTCTTGTTCAGTCTCAGGAGAACTGTGAAAGCTTGTAGTGAGCCGGAGAGCAGAATACCAGAATATCACAGAATATCTAGGAACAACTGGAATGGAGAGAGAGAGAGAGACCATGATAGGACAGTTCAGGTCCTTTTAGGTTAGCTTTGAGTATGGGACCTGGCAAGAGATGTCTTGACTTGTTCTTCACTCAAACGTGTCATGAGAGAACTCGGAGAGCTGGAGTGTGGTTCACATTACAGCAGTAAGGGACCACAGGGTTTGAAGTGTGTACCGTGTAACCCCTAGGGAATGAACTCTAAACCTAAATCTTTTCTTTCTCAAACTCTTCCACTCCATGGGATGTTGCTGATCTTTCCCCCAGTCAGAGAGCTGACACCAAATTACTTTTGTTTCCAAGACCATGTTTTCATTCTAATGGTCCTCTCAGGAGGAAGACTCCTGGCAGAGTCAACTAACAGCCTTTTAGGTCCCAGGCTGAGGCAGCCTGGTCCTGGCCTGAGGTATCCTCCACTCCCTCGAGACACAAGAGAACTCAGACAGCTTGAAGTAGGCAGCCAAAACACAGAACACAAAACCACAAACCACTGGTTTGGAGTCCACTCATCCACGCCGCAGGATATCAATCTACATAACTGTTGCTCAACATCCAGTCCATGGGACTTTGCCAATGCTGACCTGGTCAGGAAGTCCTCAGTCCTTTAGTTACACTATAGTTGTTAATTAATGCTCCCTCCAGTTTGTGAAGCTGACACCAGAAGAAGTGATCGCATTCCTTTGAAAATGGGTCGCAGTCTCCACACAGGGGTAACCCCATTATAAGCCGTCCCTGGTGCTAACCTTACTTGAGAAACAGCTTTTTAATCCAGTATTCCAAACAGCTTTATTCAGTATACCAAACAGATTTATTCCAGTATTTCAAACAGCTTTTAATCCAGTATTCCAAACAGCTTTTCATCCAGTATTCCAAACAGCTTCATTCCAGTATACCAAACATATTTATTCCAGTATTCCAAACAGCTTTTTAATCCAGTATTCCAAACAGCTTTATTCCAGTATACCAAACAGATTTATTCCAGTATTCCAAACACCTTTTTAATCCAGTATTCCAAACAGCTTTAATCCAGTATTACAAAAAGCTTTATTCCAGTATACCAAACAGATTTATTCCAGTATTACAAACAACTTTATTCCAGTATTTCTTAACTTCTGGACCTTGGAGCAGCGCTCGACTGCTCTGACACTGATTTGGTTGCGTGTGCAAATGCTAGGCCAAGTTGTGTGTTAGAGTCAACCAGAAAGCCTCGCCGTCAAGCAACTGTAAAGTGAAGGGTCCCCAGGGAACCGTTTTAGGGCTTTATTCTTCAGTTTATAGATAGCTGACATTCCTCAAGTGTGGCATGACATTGCGAACCCCAGCATACTGGTCCTTTAAGTAGCTCAGGGGTCAGACAGGGTCAGATAGTGTGATGATGTGACACTGATTTAGTCACATCTTAAATGCTAGTTTTACAATAAGTGGTTGAAAACACATTATTTGGGGGTTCTCTAATGTAGCAGTCGGAGGAGGACAGTACAAAAGTGGTTCACTAGGGAGCTGTCTTTGGGCCTTTACTCTTTAGCTTATAAAGTCTAGTATATATATATATATATATATATATATATATATATATATATATATATATTTATATAGTCTGTTGATGAGGTGGTGTGTGACCTCCATCTCCTCTCACTCCAACACTTGGCCCGTTGCACGTTACCCCGCTGGCACAAAGCTACATTCCCCCACCCCCTCCAACAGTTGGCCCGTTGAACATTACCCCGCTGGCACAAAGCTACACCCCCTCCAACAGTTGGCCCGTTGAATATTACCCCGCTGGCACAAGGCTATACCCCTCCCATTATTCACTGTCACCTCCTAATGCCAGACCCCAAACTCTCTCCAAGACCACTTACCAACTATCACACACCATAGCCCCTTCTTACTCCACTCATATCCCTTACCAAGTCCACCCACCCTCTCCACTGTGCTACCCACAGCTCCAGTCCTCCAGTCTCAGCCCTGAGCTCTGGGACAGCTCCAGTCCTCCAGTCTCCAGCCCTGAGCCTGACAGCCCAGTCCCAGCTTGCCCTGGGCTCTGGGGACAGCTCTAGTCTCAGCCCTGAGTCGCTGGGACCAGCTCCTTAGTCCTCCAGTCTCAGCCCTGAGCTCTGGGACAGCTCCAGTCCTCCAGTCTCAGCCCTGAGCTCTGGGACAGCCCAGTCACTCCAGTCTCAGCCCTGAGCTCTGGGACAGCTCCAGTCCTCCAGTCTCAGCCCTGAGCTCTGGGACAGCTCCTAGTCCTCCAGTCTCAGCCCTGGAGCTCTCCCGGGACAGCTCCAGTCCTCCAGTCTCAGCCTCCTGGAGCTCTGGGACAGCTCTAGTCTCAGCCCTGAGCTCTGGGACAGCTCCAGTCCCCCAGTCTCAGCCCTGAGCTCTGGGACAGCTCCAGTCCTCCAGTCTCAGCCCCTGAGCTCTGGGACAGCTCCAGTCCTCCAGTCTTCAGCCCTGGGCTCTGGGACAGCTCCAGTCCTCCAGTCTCCAGCCCTGAGCTCTGGGACAGCTCTAGTCTCAGCCCTGCAGGCTCTGGGACAGCTCCAGTCCTCCAGTCTCAGCCCTGGTGCCTCCTGGGACAGCTCCAGTCCTCCAGTCTCAGGTCTGAGCTCTTTTTTATTTATTTCACCTTTATTTAACCAGGTAGGCAAGTTGAGAACAAGTTCTCATTTACAAGTGCGACCTGGCCAAGATAAAAGCAAAGCAGTTCGAGCAGATACAACGACACAGAGTTACACATGGAGTAAAACAAACATACAGATCAATAATACAGTATAAACAAGTCTATATACTAATGAGCAAATGAGGTGAGAAGGGAGGTAAGGCAAAAAGGCCATGGTGGCAAAGTAAATACAATAACAGCAAGTAAAACACTGGAATGGTAGTTTTTTGCAATGGAAGAATGTGCAAAGTAGAAATAAAAATAATGGGGTAAAAGGATAAAAATAAATAAATTAATTAAATACAGTTGGGAAAGAGTGTAGTTGTTTGGGCTAAATTATAGGTGGGCTATGGTTACAGGTGCAGTAATCTGTAAGATGCTCTGACAGTTGGTGCTTGTAAAGCTAGTGAGGGAGATATGTTTTCCAGTTTCAGAGATTTTTGTAGTTCGTTCCAGTCATTGGCAGCAGAGAACTGAAGGAGAGGCGGCCAAAGAAAGAATTGGTTTTGGGGTGACTAGAGAGATATACCTGCTGGAGCGTGCCATAGGTGGAGATGCTATGGTGACCAGCGAGCTGAGATAAGGGGGACTTTTACCTAGCAGGGTCTTGTAGATGACATGGAGCCAGTGGGTTTGGCTAATGCAGTATGAAGCGAGGGCCAGCCAACGAGAGCGCTGCAGGGGTTGCAATGGTGGGTAGTATATGGGGCTTTACAAAACGGATTGCACTGTGATAGACTGCATCCAATTTGTTGAGTAGGGTATTGGAGGCTATTTTGTAAATGACATCGCCAAAGTCGAGGATTGGTAGGATGGTCAATTTTACAAGGGTATGTTTGGCAGCATGAGTGAAGGATGCTTTGTTGCGAAATAGAAGCCAATTCTAGATTTAACTTTTGATTGGAGATGTTTGATATGGGTCTGGAAGAGAGTTTACAGTCTAACCAGACACCTAAGTATTTGTAGTTGTCCACGTATTCTAAGTCAGAGCCGTCCAGAGTAGTGATGTTGGACAGGCGGGTAGGTGCAGGTAGCGATCGGTTGAAGAGCATGCATTTAGTTTTACTTGTATTTAAGAGCAATTGAGGCCACGGAAGGAGATCCAATGAAGGGCCAGAAGTATACAGAATGGTGTCGTCTGCGTAGAGGTGGATCAGAGACTCACCTGGGACAGCTCCAGTCCTCCAGTCTCAGCTCTGGAGCTCTGGGACAGCTCCAGTCTGAGCTCTGAGCTCTGGGGACAGCTCCAGGTCATTCCAGCCCTGGTGGCTCTGGGCCAGCTCCAGTCTTAGCCCTGAGCCTCTGGGACAGCCTCTAGTCCTCCAGTCTCAGTCCACAGAGCTCTGGGACAGCTTCCCAGCCCCAGCCCTGGAGCTCTGGGACAGCTCCAGTCCTCCAGTCTCAGCCCTGAGCTCTGGGACAGCTCTAGTCCTCCAGTCCAGTTCTGAGCTCTGGGACAGCTCCAGTCCTCCAGTCTCAGCCCTGAGCTCTGGGACAGCTCCAGTCTCAGCCCTGAGCTTTGGGACTGACTGTGGTTGTAGGGCCGTGACGGTCATGGAATTCCTGATGACGGAGCAATACGTAACTGAACGAAGCATAAC
>NW_027036333.1:0-5000 GCF_034236695.1 Oncorhynchus nerka | reverse complement strand
CACAGAAGACACACAGAAAGAGAGAAAGGGAGAGAGAAAGGGAGAGAGACACAGAGAGAAAGGGAGAGAGACAGAGACACACAGAGAAACATAGATACACAGGAGACACACAGAGAGAGAGAAAGGGAGAGAGAGAGACACACAGAGAGACACAGAGAGAGAAAGGGAGAGAGAAAGACATAGAGAGACACAGAGAGAGAGAAAGGGAGAGAGAGAGGCACACAGAGAGAGAGAAAGGGAGAGAGACAGAGAGAAAGGGAGACACACAGAGAGAGAAAGGGAGAGAGAGAGAGACACATAGAGAGAAAGGGAGAGAGAGAGAGAGACACAGAGAGAGAGAGAGAGAGAGAGAGAGAGAGAGAGAGGAGAGAGAGAGAGACACAGAGAGAGAGAAAGGGAGAGAGAGAGAGAGACACAGAGAGAGAGAAAGGGAGAGAGAGAGAGAGAGACACAGAGAGAGAGAAAGGGAGAGAGAGAGAGACACAGAGAGAGAGAAAGGGAGAGAGACACAGAGAGAGAAAGGGAGAGAGACACAGAGAGAGAGAAAGGAGAGAGAGAGAGACACAGAGAGAGAGAAAGGAGAGAGAGAGAGAGACACAGAGAGAGAGAAAGGGAGAGAGACACAGAGAGAGAGAGAAAGGGAGAGAGACACAGAGAGAGAGAAAGGGAGAGAGAGAGAGACACAGAGAGAGAGAAAGGGAGAGAGAGAGAGAGACACAGAGAGAGAGAAAGGGAGAGAGACACAGAGAGAGAGAAAGGGAGAGAGACACAGAGAGAGAAAGGGAGAGAGAGACACAGAGAGAGATAGAGTAACACATAAACAGCGGAAGTGGAGTCTTGAGTGAGTGACACAGACATTCCGGCATGGAGACGGGAGCCTCATACATAATCAATGGACAGGTAATGTTATGCTGAAGAGATTAAATAGATAGATCATTCTGGAACTAGTCAGAGAGGAATTTATTGGCTTTGTAGGAGTGTGTCAGAAACAATGGAGATGTTTAGAAGTCAATGTAGAGGTAGGAGTATCTAGTGTAGAGGTTAGAGTATCTAATGTAGAGGTAAGAGGAGCTAGAGGAGCTAATGTAGAGGTAAGAGGAGCTAATGTAGAGGTAAGAGTATCTAGTGTAGAGGTAAGAGTATCTAGTGTTGAGGTAAGAGGAGCTAATGTAGAGGTAAGAGTATCTAGTGTAGAGGTAAGAGTATCTAGTGTAGAGGTAAGAGTATCTAGTGTTGAGGTAAGAGGAGCTAATGTAGAGGTAAGAGTATCTAGTGTAGAGGTAAGAGGAGCTAGAGGAGCTAATGTAGAGGTAAGAGGAGCTAATGTAGTGGTAAGAGTATCTAATGTAGAGGTAAGAGTATCTAATGTAGTGGTAAGAGTATCTAATGTAGTGGTAAGAGTATCTAATGTAGAGGTAAGAGGTGCTAGAGGAGCTAATGTAGAGGTAAGAGTATCTAATGTAGAGGTAAGAGGAGCTAATGTCGTGGTAAGAGTATCTAATGTAGTGGTAAGAGTATCTAATGTAGTAGTAAGAGTATCTAATGTAGTGGTAAGAGTATCTAATGTAGAGGTAAGAGTATCTAATGTAGTGGTAAGAATATCTAATGTAGAGGTAAGAGGTGCTAGAGGAGCTAATGTAGAGGTAAGAGTATCTAATGTCGTGGTAAGAGTATCTAATGTAGTGGTAAGAGTATCTAATGTAGTGGTAAGAGTATCTAATGTAGTAGTAAGAGTATCTAATGTAGTGGTAAGAGTATCTAATGTAGTGGTAAGAGTATCTAATGTAGTGGTAAGAGGAGCTAATGTAGTGGTAAGAGGAGCTAGAGGAGCTAATGTAGAGGTAAGAGTATCTAATGTAGTGGTAAGAGGAGCTAATGTAGAGGTAAGAGTATCTAATGTAGTGGTAAGAGTATCTAATGTAGTGGTAAGAGGTGCTAGAGGAGCTAATGTAGAGGTAAGTGTATCTCATGTAGTGGTAAGAGGAGCTAATGTAGTGGTAAGAGGAGCTTATGTAGTAGTAGAGAGGCTAGAGGAGCTAATGTAGAGGTAAGAGAGGGCTAATGTGGAAGTAAGAGTATCTGTTGTGTGACCCTCTCCCTCACTGTCCACGTATTCTGTCTTTGTTCTTGTTTCCCTTATTAGGATACCGGTGGGCGGAGTTGAAGGTTCGTCTTCCATAGGAAGCTGCCTGGGCCAGAGTGTCTCCCAGGATAAATAGACCTCTTCCACATTCATGGAGAGACTCTCTCCATGCAGACACCTTTTGTAGATTGTGTTGTGGTTCTTGGTGGCCTTTTGTTTGTTTGCTTTGGCACCTTTCAACACCCTGCATTATCACATTTGTGCATGCAAAACACTCACTTACACTACGGACTACTGATTACACACACCATTGGATATTTTCCTTAGTTGCTTTAGTTAATAAATATATCTTTTGTTACTCCCCTTATCTCCCACGTTGTCTCCCTTTATTAGGGCTTTGAGCCGGTTCGTGACAAGTGAGGGCTCATCCGGGATCTTTGAACTATTGGTTTTGGGAGACCGTGGAGTACGTGTTTGGTTTGAATAGTGTTTGAGTGTAATCGGCCCAGTATTGGTTGCCTTTGTTGTTTGGTTTGTGTGCTGCGTTGGAGAAAGTATAATGGTTAGTTTCCAGGCCCTGCCTGGCCTGAACTCTTGTTCTACTTTCTGTTGGGACGTCAGTCTGAGGTGAGTAATCTGCTGTGTGCCTCGGTGGGAGATTTGGGTAGGGTAGTGGAACTTGCTACCCAGGCTATCCCCCTGATAGGTTTTAGCGGCGTGTTTCATTTTTGGAATATTTGGGCATGGTTAATGTTTGTTATTTTTTTATTGTGGTGTCTGTGGACTGAGCAGTTGTCTCGAGGGCACATCCGTGGCTTGGTGGAATTTTGATGCTGGGGTTCTATTTCCTTGCCAGCGGGCTACAGTGCGTAAATTCCCACCGCAAATCTGCACGAAGACTAGGGTTGAGTTATTGTAGGTTTTGGGGAAGCTCCGTATCTCATCTCTCTTCTGTGGTGCTCAGGGTGATTGTCAATTCTCGGGTTGTGGTCTCGTGTGCTCAGCAGAAGGGAAGAGCGAGATTTTTTTTGATTATGGCGTCTTATGTAGATAAGTTCATTCGCTCTCCATCAGAGGAATTGTTAGATTTAGGTACGAAAGAACAGCTGTTAAAGGTCGCGGAACACTACAAGGTTGAGATTAGTGATAAACGTCTAAAGAATTCTAATGTAGAGTTAAGAGTATCTCATGTAGTGGTAAGAGGAGCTAATGTAGAGGTAAGAGTATCTCATGTAGTGGTAAGAGGAGCTAATGTAGTGGTAAGAGGAGCTAATGTAGTGGTAAGAGGAGCTTATGTAGTAGTAAGAGGAGCTAGAGGAGCTAATGTAGAGGTAAGAGGAGCTAATGTGGAAGTAAGAGTATCTAATGTAGTGGTAAGAGTATCTAATGTCGTGGTAAGAGTATCTAATGTAGTGGTAAGAGGAGCTTATGTAGAGGTAAGAGGTGCTAGAGGAGCTAATGTAGAGGTAAGAGTATCTCATGTAGTGGTAAGAGGAGCTAATGTAGTGGTAAGAGGAGCTTATGTAGTAGTAAGAGGAGCTAGAGGAGCTAATGTAGAGGTAAGAGGAGCTAATGTAGAGGTAAGAGGAGCTAGAGGATCTAATGTAGAGGTAAGAGTATCTAATGTAGAGGTAAGAGTATCTAATTTAGAGGTAAGAGGAGCTAATGTAGAGGTAAGAGTATCTAATGTAGTAGTAAGAGGAGCTAGAGGAGCTAATGTAGAGGTAAGAGTATCTAATGTAGAGGTAAGAGTATCTAATGTAGAGGTAAGAGTATCTAATGTAGAGGTAAGAGTATCTAATGTAGTAGTAAGAGGAGCTAGAGGAGCTAATGTAGAGGTAAGAGTATCTAATGTAGTGGTATGAGTATCTAATGTAGTGGTAAGAGTATCTAATGTAGAGGTAAGAGGAGCTAGAGGAGCTAATGTAGAGGTAAGATGAGCTAGAGGAGCTAATGTAGAGGTAAGAGTATCTAATGTAGAGGTAAGAGGAGCTAGAGGAGCTAATGTAGAGGTAAGAGGAGCTAGTGTAGAGATAAGCGTATCTAATGTAGTAGTAAGAGGAGCTAATGTCGTGGTAAGAGTATCTAATGTAGTAGTAAGAGGAGCTAGAGGAGCTAATGTAGAGGTAAGAGTATCTAGTGTAGAGGTAAGAGGAGCTATAGGAGCTAATGTAGAGGTAAGAGGAGCTAATGTGGAAGTAAGAGTATCTAATGTAGTGGTAAGAGTATCTAATGTACGTGGTAAGAGTATCTAATATAGTAGTAAGAGGAGCTAGAGGAGCTAATGTAGAGGTAAGAGGAGCTCATGTAGAGGTAAGAGTATCTCATGTAGAGGTAAGAGTATCTCATGTAGTGGTAAGAGGAGCTAATGTAGAGGTAAGAGGAGCTAATGTCGTGGTAAGAGTATCTAATGTAGTAGTAAGAGGAGCTAGAGGAGCTCATGTAGAGGTAAGAGTATCTCATGTAGAGGTAAGAGTATCTCATGTAGTGGTAAGAGGAGCTTGAGGAGCTAATGTAGAGGTAAGAGGAGCTAATGTGGAAGTAAGAGTATCTAATGTAGTGGTAAGAGGAGCTAATGTAGAGGTAAGAGGAGCTAATGTCGTGGTAAGAGTATCTAATGTAGTAGTAAGAGGAGCTAGAGGAGCTCATGTAGAGGTAAGAGTATCTCATGTAGAGGTAAGAGTATCTCATGTAGTGGTAAGAGGAGCTTGAGGAGCTAATGTAGAGGTAAGAGGAGCTAATGTGGAAGTAAGAGTATCTAATGTAGTGGTAAGAGTATCTAATGTAGTGGTAAGAGTATCTAATGTAGAGGTAAGAGGTGCTAGAGGAGCTAATGTGGAGGTAAGAGTATCTCATGTAGTGGTAAGAGGAGCTAATATAGTGGTAAGAGGAGCTTATGTAGTAGTAAGAGGAGCTA
>NW_027036332.1:0-13707 GCF_034236695.1 Oncorhynchus nerka | reverse complement strand
CATTCTCCACCCTACAAGGGCTACCTCCCCATTCTCCACCCTACAGGGCTACGTCCCCATTCTCCACCCTCAAGAGGCTACCTCCCCATTCTCCACCCTAGAGGGCTACGTCCCCATTCTCCACCCTACAGGGACTGCGTCCCCATTCTCCACCCTACAAGGGCTACCTCCCCATTCTCCACGCCTACAGGCTTGTTCTCCCACCCTACAAGGGCTACCTCCACCATTCTCCGCCCTACAGGAGCTACGTCCTCATTCTCCACCCTACGAGGGGCTACCTCCCATTTCTCCACCCTAGAAGGGGCTACGTCCCCGTTCTCCACCCTACAGGACTACGTCCCCATTCTCCACCCTACAGGCTACCTCCCCATTCTCCACCCTCTAGAGGGCTACGTCCCCATTCTCCACCCTACAAGGGCTACCTCCCCATTCTCCCACCCTAGAGGGGCTACCTCCCCATTCTCCACCCTACAAGGGCTACCTCCCCATTCTCCACCCTACAAGGCTACCTCCATTCTCCACCCTAGAGGGCTACATCCCCATTCTCCACCCTAGAGGGGCTCGTCCCTATTCTCCACCCTACAGGGCACGTCCCTATTCTCCACCCTACAGGGACTACGTCACCATTCTCCACCCTACAAGGGCTACCTCCCATTCTCCACCCTAGAGCGGCTACGTCCCCATTCTCCACCCTAGAGGGGCTCGTCCCCATTCTCCACCCTACAGGGGCTACCTCCCATTCTCCACCCTAGAGGCTAACCCATCTCCCTCGGGCTACCATTTCCACCCTAGGGGGCTACGTCCCATTCTCCACCCTACAGGGCTACCTCCCCATTCTCCACCCTACAGGGCTACCCCCATTCTCCACCCTACAGGGCTACCTCCCCATTCTCCACCCTACAAGGGCTACCTCCCATTCTCCACCCTACAGGGCTACCCCTATTCTCCACCCTACATGGACTACGTCCCCATTCTCCACCCTACAGGGGCTACGTCCCCATTCTCCACCCTACAGGGACTACGTCCCCATTCTCCACCCTCGAGGGCTACCTCCCCATTCTCCACCCAGGGGCTGCCTCCTTCTCCGCCCAGAGGGGCTACGTCCCCATTCTCCACCTACAGGGGCTACCTCCCCATTCTCACCTAGAGAATAACGTCCCCATTCTCCACCCTACAGGGCTACCTCCCATTCTCCACCCTAGAGGGCTACGTCCCCATTCTCCACCCTACGGGCTACCTCCCATTCTCCACCCTACACAAGGGCTACCTCCCCATTCTCCACCCTACAGGGGCTACCCCCCCATTCTCCACCCTACAGGGGCTACCTCCCCATTCTCCACCCTACAAGGGGGCTACCTCCCCATTCTCCACCCTACGGGCTACCCCCATTCTCCACCCTACATGGACTACGTCCCCATTCTCCCACCCTACAGGGCTACGTCCCCATTCTCCACCCTACAGGGACTACGTCCCCATTCTCCACCCTACAAGGGCTACCTCCCCATTCTCCACCCTACATGGGCTACCTCCCCATTCTCCACCCAACAAGGGCTACCTCCCCATTCTCCACCCTAGAGGGCCTACGTCCCCCATTCTCCACCCTAGAGGGGCTGCGTCCCTATTCTCCACCCTACAGGGGCTACCTCCCCATTCTCCACCCTAGAGGGGCTACCTCCCCATTCTCCACCCTACAAGGGCTACCTCCCCATTCTCCACCCTAGAGGGGCTACGTCCCCATTCTTCACCCTAGAGGGGCTACGTCCCTATTCTCCACCCTACAGTGGCTACCTCCCCATTCTCCACCCTACAGGGGCTACGTCCTCATTCTACACCCTACAAGGGCTACCTCCCCATTCTCCACCCTACAGAGACTACATCCCCATTCTCCACCCTACAAGGGCTACCCCCCCATTCTCCACCCTACAAGGGCTACCTCCCCATTCTCCACCCTACAGGGGCTACGTCCCCATTCTCCACCCTATAGGGGCTACGTCCTCATTCTCCACCCTACAAGGGCTACCTCCCCATTCTCCACCCTAGAGGGGCTACGTCCCCATTCTCCACCCTAGAGGGGCTACATCCCCATTCTCCACCCTAGAGGGGCTACGTCCCTATTCTCCACCCTACAGGGGCTACGTCCCTATTCTCCACCCTACAGGGACTACGTCCCCATTCTCCACCCTACAAGGGCTACCTCCCCATTCTCCACCCTAGAGGGGCTACGTCCCCATTCTCTACCCTAGAGGGGCTACGTCCCCATTCTCCACCCTACAGGGGCTACCTCCCCATTCTCCACCCTAGAGGGGCTAACGTCCCCATCCTCCACCCTACAGGGGCTAACGTCCCCATTCTCCACCCTACAGGGGCTACGTCCCCATTCTCTCCACCCCTACAGAGGCTACCTCCCCATTCTCCACCCCTACAGGGGCTACCTCCCCATTCTCCACCCTACAAGGGCTACCTCCCCATTCTCTACCTACCTCCATTCTCCACCCTACATAGGGCTACCTCCCCCATTCTCCACCCTACAAGGGCTTTCCTCCCCATTCTCCACCCTACAGGGCTACCTCCCCATTCTCCACCCTAGAGGGGCTGCCTCCCCAGTCTCCACCCTACAAGGGCTACCTCCCCCATTCTCCACCCTAGAGGGGCTACGTCCCCATTCTCCACCCTAGGGCTACGTCCCTATTCTCCACCCTACAAGGGCTACCTCCCCATTCTCCACCCTAGAGGGGCTACGTCCCCATTCTCCACCCTACAGGGACTACGTCCCCATTCTCCACCCTACAAGGGCTACCCACCCATTCTCCACCCTACAAGGGCTACCTCCCCATTCTCCACCCTACAGGGGCTACGTCCCCATTCTCCACCCTACAGGGGCTACGTCCTCATTCTCCACCCTACAAGGGCTACCTCCCCATTCTCCACCCTAGAGGGGCTACGTCCCCATTCTCCACCCTACAGGGACTACGTCCCCATTCTCCACCCTACAAGGGCTACCTCCCCATTCTCCACCCTACAAGGGCTACCTCCCCATTCTCCACCCTACAAGGGGCTACCTCCCCATTCTCCACCCTAGAGGGGCTCCCCATTCTCCACCCTACAAGGGCTACCTCCCCATTCTCCACCCTACAGGGGCTACCTCCCCATTCTCCACCCTAGAGGGGCTACGTCCCCATTCTCCACCCTACAAGGGCTACCTCCCCATTCTCCACCCTAGAGGGGCTACCTCCCCATTCTCCACCCTACAAGGGCTACCTCCCCATTCTCCACCCTACAAAGGCTACCTCCCCATTCTCCACCCTAGAGGGGCTACATCCCCATTCTCCACCCTAGAGGGGCTACGTCCCTATTCTCCACCCTACAGGGGCTACGTCCCTATTCTCCACCCTACAGGGACTACGTCCCCATTCTCCACCCTACAAGGGCTACCTCCCCATTCTCCACCCTAGAGCGGCTACGTCCCCATTCTCCACCCTAGAGGGGCTACGTCCCCATTCTCCACCCTACAGGGGCTACCTCCCCATTCTCCACCCTAGAGGGGCTACGTCCCCATTCTCCACCCTACAGGGGCTACCTCCCCATTCTCCACCCTAGAGGGGCTACCGTCCCCATTCTCCACCCTACAAGGTCTACCTCCCCATTCTCCACCCTACAAGGGCTACCTCCCCATTCTCCACCCTACAAGGGCTACCCCCCCATTCTCCACCCTACATGGACTACGTCCCCATTCTCCACCCTACAGGGGCTACGTCCCCATTCTCCACCCTACAGGGACTACGTCCCCATTCTCCACCCTACAAGGGCTACCTCCCCATTCTCCACCCTACATGGGCTACCTCCCCATTCTCCACCCAACAAGGGCTACCTCCCCATTCTCCACCCTAGAGGGCCTACGTCCCCATTCTCCACCCTAGAGGGGCTACGTCCCTATTCTCCACCCTACAGGGGCTACCTCCCCATTCTCCACCCTAGAGGGCTACCTCCCCATTCTCCACCCTACAAGTACCTACCATCCCCATTCTCCACCCTACAAGGGCTACCTCCCCATTCTCCACCCTACAGGGCTACGTCCCATTCTCCACCCTACAGGGCTACCCCCATTCTCCACCCTACAGGGACCTATCTCGTCCCTCATTCTCCACCCTACAAGGGCTACCTCCCCATTCTCCACCTCCTACAGGGCTACGTCCTCATTCTCCACCCTAAGGGCTACCTCCCCATTCTCCACCCTAGAGGCTAGTCCCCATTCTCCACCCTACAGGGGCTACCTCCCATTCTCCACCCTAGAGGGCTACGTCCCCATTCTCCACCCTACAGGGGCTACCATCCCCATTCTCCACCCCTACAAGGGCTACCCCATTCTCCAGCCTACAGGGGCTACCTCCCCATTCTCCACCCTACAAGGGCTACCTCCCCATTCTCCACCCTACAGGGCTACCCCTCACCCCTGCATGGACTACGTCCCCATTCTCCACCCTACAGGGACCTACGTCCCCATTCTCCGCCCTACAGGACTACGTCCCCACTCCACCACGAGGGCTACCTCCCCATTCTCCACCCTAGGGCCTACGTCCCCATTCTCCACCCTAGGGCTCGTCCCTACTCCCACCCTACAGGGTGCCTCCCCATTCTCACCTAGAGGGGCTACCTCCCCATTCTCCACCCTACAAGGGCTACCTCCCCATTCTCCACCCTAGAGGGCTACGTCCCCATTCTACCTAGAGGGCTACGTCCCTATTCTCCACCCTACAGTGGCTACCTCCCCATTCTCCACCCTACAGGGGCTCGTCCTCATTCTCCACCCTACAAGGGCTACCTCCCCATTCTCCACCCTACAGGGAGCTACACTCCCCATTCTCCACCCTACAAGGGCTACCTCCCCATTCTCCACCCTACAAGGGCTACCTCCCCATTCTCCACCCTACAGGGCTACGTCCCCATTCTCCGCCCTAAGGGGCTACGTCCCTCATTCTCCACCCTACAAGGGCTACCTCCCCATTCTCCACCCTAGAGGGCTTACGTCCCCATTCTCCACCCTACAGGGACTACGTCCCCATTCTCCACCCTACAAGGGCTACCTCCCCATTCTCCACCCTGGCGGCTCGTCCCCATTCTCCACCCTACGAGGGCTACGTCCCCATTCTCCACCCTACAGGGACTACCTCCCCATTCTCCACCCTAGAGGGGCTAACGTCCCCATTCTCCACCCTACAGGGGCTACCTCCCCATTCTCCACCCTAGAGGGCTCGCCTCACCCTACGGTCCTCCATTCTCCACCCTACAAGGGCTACCCCCCATTCTCCACCCTACAGGGGCTACCTCCCCATTCTCCACCCTACAAGGGCTACCTCCCCATTCTCCACCCTACAGGGGCTACCTCCATTCTCCACCCTACATGGACTACGTCCCCATTCTCCTACCCTAAGGGGCTACGTCCCCATTCTCCACCCTACAGGGACCACGTCCCCATTCTCCACCCTACAAGGGCTACCTCCCCATTCTCCACCCTACATGGGCTACCTCCCCATTCTCCACCCAACAAGGGCTACCTCCCCATTCTCCACCCTAGAGGGCCTACGTCCCCATTCTCCACCCTAGAGGGCTACGTCCCTATTCTCCACCCTACAGGGCTACCTCCCCATTCTCCACCCTAGAGGGCTACCTCCCCATTCTCCACCCTACAAGGGCTACCTCCCCATTCTCCACCCTAGAGGAGCTACGTCCCCATTCTTCACCCTAGAGGGCTACGTCCCTATTCTCCACCCTACAGTGGCTACCTCCCCATTCTCCACCCTACAGGGGCTACGTCCTCATTCTACACCCTACAAGGGCTACCTCCCCATTCTCCACCCTACAGGGACTACATCCCCATTCTCCACCCTACAAGGGCTACCCCCCCATTCTCCACCCTACAAGGGCTACCTCCCCATTCTCCACCCTACAGGGGCTACGTCCCCATTCTCCACCCTACAGGGGCTACGTCCCCATTCTCCACCCTACAGGGGCTACGTCCTCATTCTCCACCCTACAAGGGCTACCTCCCCATTCTCCACCCTAGAGGGGCTACGTCCCCATTCTCCACCCTACAGGGGCTACCTCCCCATTCTCCACCCTAGAGGGGCTAACGTCCCCATTCTCCACCCTACAGGGGCTACCTCCCCATTCTCCACCCTACAAGGGCTACCCCCCCATTCTCCACCCTACAGGGGCTACCTCCCCATTCTCCACCCTACAAGGGCTACCTCCCCATTCTCCACCCTACAAGGGCTACCCCCCCATTCTCCACCCTACATGGACTACGTCCCCATTCTCCACCCTACAGGGGCTACGTCCCCATTCTCCACCCTACAGGGACTACGTCCCCATTCTCCACCCAACAAGGGCTACCTCCCCATTCTCCACCCTAGAGGGCCTACGTCCCCATTCTCCACCCTAGAGGGGCTACGTCCCTATTCTCCACCCTACAGGGGCTACCTCCCCATTCTCCACCCTAGAGGGGCTACCTCCCCATTCTCCACCCTACAAGGGCTACCTCCCCATTCTCCACCCTAGAGGGGCTACGTCCCCATTCTTCACCCTAGAGGGGCTACGTCCCTATTCTCCACCCTACAGTGGCTACCTCCCCATTCTCCACCCTACAGGGGCTACGTCCTCATTCTACACCCTACAAGGGCTACCTCCCCATTCTCCACCCTACAGGGACTACATCCCCATTCTCCACCCTACAAGGACTACATCCCCATTCTCCACCCTACAAGGGCTACCCCCCCATTCTCCACCCTACAAGGGCTACCTCCCCATTCTCCACCCTACAGGGGCTACCCCCCCATTCTCCACCCTACAGGGGCTACGTCCTCATTCTCCACCCTACAAGGGCTACCTCCCCATTCTCCACCCTAGAGGGGCTTCGTCCCCATTCTCCACCCTACAGGGACTACGTCCCCATTCTCCACCCTACAAGGGCTACCTCCCCATTCTCCACCCTAGAGCGGCTACGTCCCCATTCTCCACCCTAGAGGGGCTACGTCCCCATTCTCCACCCTACAGGGGCTACCTCCCCATTCTCCACCCTAGAGGGGCTAACGTCCCCATTCTCCACCCTACAGGGGCTACCTCCCCATTCTCCACCCTAGAGGGGCTACGTCCCCATTCTCCACCCTACAAGGGCTACCTCCCCATTCTCCACCCTACAAGGGCTACCCCCCCATTCTCCACCCTACAGGGGCTACCTCCCCATTCTCCACCCTACAAGGGCTACCTCCCCATTCTCCACCCTACAAGGGCTACCCCCCCATTCTCCACCCTACATGGACTACGTCCCCATTCTCCACCCTACAGGGGCTACGTCCCCATTCTCCACCCTACAGGGACTACGTCCCCATTCTCCACCCTACAAGGGCTACCTCCCCATTCTCCACCCTACATGGGCTACCTCCCCATTCTCCACCCAACAAGGGCTACCTCCCCATTCTCCACCCTAGAGGGCCTACGTCCCCATTCTCCACCCTAGAGGGGCTACGTCCCTATTCTCCACCCTACAGGGGCTACCTCCCCATTCTCCACCCTAGAGGGGCTACCTCCCCATTCTCCACCCTACAAGGGCTACCTCCCCATTCTCCACCCTAGAGGGGCTACGTCCCCATTCTTCACCCTAGAGGGGCTACGTCCCTATTCTCCACCCTACAGTGGCTACCTCCCCATTCTCCACCCTACAGGGGCTACGTCCTCATTCTACACCCTACAAGGGCTACCTCCCCATTCTCCACCCTACAGGGACTACATCCCCATTCTCCACCCTACAAGGGCTACCCCCCCATTCTCCACCCTACAAGGGCTACCTCCCCATTCTCCACCCTACAGGGGCTACGTCCCCATTCTCCACCCTACAGGGGCTACGTCCTCATTCTCCACCCTACAAGGGCTACCTCCCCATTCTCCACCCTAGAGGGGCTACGTCCCCATTCTCCACCCTACAGGGGCTACGTCCCCATTCTCCACCCTAGAGGGGCTACGTCCCCATTCTCCACCCTACAGGGACTACGTCCCCATTCTCCACCCTACAAGGGCTACCTCCCCATTCTCCACCCTACAAGGGCTACCTCCCCATTCTCCACCCTAGAGGGGCTACGTCCCCATTCTCCACCCTACAGGGGCTACCTCCCCATTCTCCACCCTAGAGGGGCTACGTCCCCATTCTCCACCCTACAAGGGCTACCTCCCCATTCTCCACCCTAGAGGGCTCACTCCCCATTCTCCACCCTACAGGGGCTACGTCCCCATTCTCCACCCTACAGGGGCTACCTCCCCATTCTCCACCCTACAGGGCACTTACCATTCTCCACTACTCTCCACCTTCTACAGAGGGCTACCTCCCATTCTCCACCCTACAGGGGCTACCTCCCCATTCTCCACCCTACAAGGGCTACCTCCCCATTCTCCACCCTACAAGGGCTACCTCCCCATTCTCCACCCTACAGGGGCTACATCCCCATTCTCCACCCTACAGAGGGCTACCTCCCCATTCTCCACCCTACAAGGGCTACCTCCCCATTCTCCACCCTACAGGGGCTACGTCCCCATTCTCCACCCTAGAGGGGCTACGTCCCCATTCTCCACCCTACAAGGGCTACCTCCCCATTCTCCACCCTAGAGGGCTACGTCCATTCTCCACCCTACAGGGCTACCTCCCCATTCTCTCTCACCCCTAGAGGGCTACCTCCCCATTCTCCACCCTAGAGGGGCTACCTCCCCATTCTCCACCCTACAAGGGCTACCTCCCCATTCTCCACCCTACAAGGGCTACCTCCCCATTCTCCACCCTACAGGGGCTACCTCCCCATTCTCCACCCCTACAGGGGCTACCTCCCCATTCTCCACCCTACAAGGGCTACCCCCATTCTCCACCCTACATGGACTACGTCCCCATTCTCCACCCTACAGGGGCTACGTCCCCATTCTCCACCCTACAGGGACTACGTCCCCATTCTCCACCCTACAAGGGCTACCTCCCCATTCTCCACCCTACATGGGCTACCTCCCCATTCTCCACCCAACAAGGGCTACCTCCCATTCTCCACCTAGGGCCTCATCCCCATTCTCCACCCTAGAGGGGCTACGTCCCTATTCTCCACCCTACAGGGCTACCTCCCCATTCTCCACCCTAGAGGGGCTACGTCCCCATTCTCCACCCTACAAGGGCTACCTCCCCATTCTCCACCCTAGAAGGGCTACGTCCCCATTCTTCACCCTAGAGGGGCTACGTCCCTATTCTCCACCCTACAGTGGCTACCTCCCCATTCTCCACCCTACAAGGGCTACCCCCCCATTCTCCACCCTACATGGACTACGTCCCCATTCTCCACCCTACAGGAGCTACGTCCCCATTCTCCACCCTACAGGGACTACGTCCCCATTCTCCACCCTACAAGGGCTACCTCCCCATTCTCCACCCTACAGGGGCTAACTCCCCATTCTCCACCCTACAAGGGCTACCTCCCCATTCTCCACCCTAGAGGGCCTACGTCCCCATTCTCCACCCTAGAGGGGCTACGTCCCTATTCTCCACCCTACAGGGGCTACCTCCCCATTCTCCACCCTAGCAGGGGCTACCTCCCCATTCTCCACCCTACAAGGGCTACCTCCCCATTCTCCACCCTAAAGGGCTCGTCCCCATTCTCCACCCTAGAGGGGCCTCGTCCCATTCTCCACCCTACAGGGCTACCTCCCCATTCTCCACCCTAGAGGGCTACGTCCCATTCTCCACCCTACAAGGGCTACCTCCCCATTCTCCACCCTACAGGGGCTACGTCCCCCATTCTCCACCCTAGAAGGGCTACTCCCCATTCTCCACCCTCTAGGGGCTACCTCCCCATTCTCCACCCTACAGGGGCTCGTCCCCATTCTACACTCTACAAGGGCTACCTCCCCATTCTCCACCCTACAGGGGCTACATCCCCCATTCTCCACCCTACAAGGGCTACCTCCCATTCTCCACCCTACAAGGGCTACCTCCCCATTCTCCACCCTACAGGGGCTACCTCCCCATTCTCCACCCTACAGGGGCTACGTCCCCATTCTCCACCCTACAAGGGCTACCTCCCCATTCTCCACCCTAGGTTCACTCATGAGGGCTTCGTCCCTATTCTCCACCCTACAGGGACTACGTCCCCATTCTCCACCCTACGAGGGCTACCTCCCCATTCTCCACCCTACAAGGGCTACCTCCCCATTCTCCACCCTAGAGGGACTACGTCCCCATTCTCCACCCTACAGGGGCTACCTCCCCATTCTCCACCCTAGAGGGCTAACGTCCCCATTCTCCACCCTACAGGGGCTACCTCCCCATTCCTCCACCCTAGAGGGGCTACGTCCCCATTCTCCACCCCTACAAGGGCTACCTCCCCATTCTCCACCGCTACAAGGGGCTACCTCCCCATTCTCCACCCTACAGGGGCTACCTCCCCATTCTCCACCCTACAAGGGCTACCTCCCCATTCTCCACCCTACATGGACTACGTCCCTATTCTCCACCCTGCAGGGGCTACGTCCCCATTCTCCACCCTACAGGGACTACGTCCCTCATTCTCCACCCTACAAGGGCTACCTCCCTCATTCTCCACCCTACAGGGACTACGTCCCCATTCTCCACCCTACAAGGGCTACCTCCCATTCTCCACCCTAGAGGGCTACGTCCCCATTCTCCACCCTAGAGGGGCTACGTCCCCTATTCTCCACCCTACAGGGGCTACCTCCTCATTCTCCACCCTAGAGGGGCTACCTCCCCATTCTCCACCCTACAGGGGCTACCTCCCCATTCTCCACCCTAGAGGGGCTACCGTCCCCATTCTTCCACCCTAGAGGGGCTACGTCCCTATTCTCCACCCTACAGTGGCTACTCCCCATTTCTCCACCCTACAAGGGCTACGCGTCCCCATTCTCCACCTGGGGCTACGTCCCCATTCTCCACCCTACAGGGCTGCGTCCCCATTCTCCACCCTACAGGGCTACCTCCCCATTCTCCACCCTACAAGGGCTACCTCCCCATTCTCCACCCTACAAGGGCTACCTCCCCATTCTCCACCCTAGAGGGGCTACGTCCCCATTCTCCACCCTACAGAGGGCTACGTCCCCATTCTCCACCCTACAAGGGCTACCTCCCCATTCTCCACCCTACAGGGGCTACCTCCCCATTCTCCCACCCTACAGGGGCTACCTCCCCATTCTCACCCTAAGGGGCTCACCCCATTCTCCACCCTACAGGGGCTACTCGTCCCCATTCTCCACCCTACAGGGCTACGTCCTCATTCTACACCCTACAAGGGCTACCTCCCCATTCTCCACCCTACAGGGACTACATACGCCCCCATTCTCCACCCCTACAAGGGCTACCTCCCCATTCTCCACCCTCTGAGGGGCTACCTCCCCATTCGCCACGCTACAGGGGCCCTCGGTCCCATTCTCCACCCTACAGAATACGTCCCCATTCTCCACCACATGGGCTACCTCCCCATTCTCCACCCTAGAGGGCCTCACGACTCCCCATTCTCCCACCCCTAGAGGAGCTACGTCCCCATTCTCCACCCTACAGGGGCTACCTCCCCATTCTCCCACCCTAGAGGGCTACGTCCCCATTCTCCCACCCTACAGGGGCTACCTCCCCATTCTCCACCCTAGAGGGCTACCTCCCCATTCTCCACCCTACGAGGGCTACCTCCCCATTCTCCACCCTACAGAGGCTACCTCCCCATTCTGCCACCCTACAAGGGCTACCTCCCATTCTCCGCCCTACAAGGGCTTTCCCCCATTCTCCACCCCTACAGGGGCCTGCCTCCCCATTCTCCACCCTAGAGGCTACCTCCCCATTCTCCACCCTACAAGGGCTACCTCCCCATTCTCCACCCTACGAAGGGAGCTACGTCCCCATTCTCCACCCTACAGGGCTACATCCCCATTCTCCACCCTACAGGCTACCGTTTCTCCACTACAGGGCTCCTCCCATTCTCCACCCCTACAGGGGGCTAGCGTCCTCATTCTCCCACCCTACAAGGGCTACCTCCCCATTCTCCACCCTAGAGGGGCTCGTCCCCATTCTCCACCCTACAGGGGCTACCTCCCCATTCTCCACCCTAGAGGGGCTAACGTCCCCATTCTCCACCCTACAGGGCTACCTCCCCCATTCTCCACCTAGAGGGACTACGTCCCCATTCCTCCCACCCTACAAGGGCTACCTCCCCATTCTCCCACCCTACAGGGGCTACTCCCCCATTCTCCACCCTACAAGGGCTACCTCTCCCATTCTCCACCCTACAAGGGCTACCTCCCCCATTCTCCCACCCTACAAGGGCTACCCCCCATTCTCCACCCCTACATGATACGCCCCATTCTCCACCCTACAGGGGCTACGCCCCATTCTCCACCCTACAGGGACCACGTCCCCATTCTCCACCCAACAAGGGCTACCTCCCCATTCTCCACCCTAGAGGGCCTCACGGTCCCCATTCTCCACCCTAGAGGGGCTACGTCCCTATTCTCCACCCCTACAGGGGCTACCTCCCCATTCTCCACCCTAGAGGGGCTACCTCCCCATTCTCCACCCTACAAGGGCTACCTCCCCATTCTCCACCCTGGAGGGGCTACGTCCCCATTCTTCACCCTAGAGGGGACTACGTCCCTATTCTCCACCCTACAGTGGCTACCTCCCCATTCTCCACCTCTACAGGAGACTACGTCCTCATTCTACACCCTACAAGGGCTACCCTCCCCATTCCTTCCACCCTACAGGGACTACATCCCCATTCTCCACCCTACAAGGGCTACCCCCATTCTCCACCCTACAAGGGCTACCTCCCCATTCTCCACCCTACAGGGGCTACGCCCTCCCCATTCTCCACCCTACAGGGACTACGTCCTCATTCTCCACCCTACAAGGGCTACCTCCCCATTCTCCACCCTAGGGGGCTTACGTCCCCATTCTCCACCCCTACAGGGACTACGTCCCCATTCTCCACCCTACAGAGCGGCTACCTCCCCATTCTCCACCCTAGAGGGCCATGCCCCGCTTCCACCCTACAGGGCTGCCTCCCATTCTCCACCCTAGAGGGCTACGTCCCATTCTCCACCCTACAGGGGCTACCTCCCCATTCTCCACCCTAGAGGGGCTACGTCCCCATTCTCCACCCTACAAGGGCTACCTCCCCATTCTCCACCCTACAAGGCTACCTCCCCATTCTCCACCCTACAGGGCTACATCCCCATTCTCCACCCTAGAGGGCTACATCCCCATTCTCCACCCTACAGGGCTACCCCCATTCTCCACCCTACGAGGGCTACCTCCCCATTCTCCACCCCTACAGGGGCTACCTCCCCATTCTCCACCCTACGAGGGCTACGTCCCCATTCTCCACCCTACAAGGGCTACCTCCCCATTCTCCACCCTAGAGGGGCTACGTCCCCATTCTCCACCCTACAGGGACTACGTCCCCATTCTCCACCCTACAGAGGCTACCTCCCCATTCTCCACCTAGAGGGGCTCGTCCCCATTCTCCACCTAGAGGGCTACGTCCCATTCTCCACCCTACAGGGAGCTGCCTCCCCATTCTCCACCCTAGAGGGAGCCCTAACGTCCCCATTCTCCACCCTACAGGGACTCACCTCCCCCATTCTCCACCCTAGAGGGGCTACGTCCCCATTCTCCACCTTCTCAGA
>NW_027036331.1:0-13700 GCF_034236695.1 Oncorhynchus nerka | reverse complement strand
TTGCCGCCCGTGCCGCTGCTGCTGCCGCCGCCGTCGCTGGGCTGCTGTCGTTGCCGCCCGTACCGCTGCTGCTGCCGCCGCCGTCGCTGGGCTGCTGTCGTTGCCGTTGCCGCCCGTGCCGCTGCTGCTGCCGCCGCCGTCGCTGGGCTGCTGTCGTTGCCGTTGCCGCCCGTGCCGCTGCTGCTGCCGCCGCCGTCGCTGGGCTGCTCGTCGTTGCCGTTGCCGCCCGTGCCGCTGCTGCTGCCGCCGCCGTCGCTGGGCTGCTGTCGTTGCCGTTGCCGCCCGTGCCGCTGCTGCTGCCGCCGCCGTCGCTGGGCTGCTGTCGTTGCCGTTGCCGCCCGTGCCGCTGCTGCTGCCGCCGCCGTCGCTGGGCTGCTGTCGTTGCCGTTGCCGCCCGTGCCGCTGCTGCTGCCGCCGCCGTCGCTGGGCTGCTGTCGTTGCCGTTGCCGCCCGTGCCGCTGCTGCTGCCGCCGCCGTCGCTGGGCTGCATCGTCGTTGCCGCCCGTGCCGCTGCTGCTGCCGCCGTCGCTGGGCTGCTGTCGTTGCCGTTGCCGCCCGTGCCGCTGCTGCTGCCGCCGTCGCTGGGCTGCTGTCGTTGCCGTTGCCGCCGTGCCGCTGCTGCTGCCGCCGTCGCTGGGCTGCTGTCGTTGCCGTTGCCGCCCGTCGTCATTGCTGCTGCCGCCGCCGTCGCTGGGCTGCTGTCCCGCTGCGTGTTCGTTTTTGCTGCTGCCGCTGCCGCCGCCGTCGCTGGGCTGCTGTCACTGCCGTCGTCGTTAGCGCTGCTGCCATATTCGCTGGGCTGGCGCCGTACCGTCGTCGTTGCTGCCGCCGTCGCTGGGCTGCTGTCCGCTGCCGTCGTCGTTGCTGCTGCTGCCACCGTCGCTGGGCTGTCATCGCTGCCGTCGTCGTTGCTGCTGCTGCCGCCGCAATCGCTGGGCTGCTGTCACTGCCGTCGTCATTGCTGCTGCCTGCCGTCGCCCTGGGCTGCTGTCACTGCCGTCATCCATCATTGCCAACTGCTGCTGCCGCCGTCGTCGTTGCTGTTGCGTTGCCGTCGTCGTTGCTGCGTTGCTGCCGCCGCCGTCGCGTTGCTGCTGCTATCACTGCCGTCGCTGAACCGCGTGTTGCTGCCACCGCCGCCGTCGCTCGTTGCTGCTGTCTGCGCCGCCGTCGTCATTGCTGCTGCTGCCCCGTCGTCTTGCTGCTGCCGTCGTCGTTGCTGCTGCTGCCGCCGTCATCGTTGCTGCTGCTGCCGCCGTCGTCGTTGCTGCTGCTCCGCCGTCGTCGTGCCTGCTGCCGTCGTCGTTGTTGCTGCTGCCGCCGCCGTCGTCGTTTGCTGCTGCTGCCGTCGTCATTGCTGTTGCTGCTGCCGCCGTCATAGGCTGCTGTCACCGCCGTCGTCGTTACTCAACAGGCTGCCGCCGCCGCCTGCCGTCGCTGGGCTGCTGTCATCGTCGTTTGCTGCTGCTGCCGCCGCCGTCCTGGGCTGCCCCGCCATCGTTGCCGCCCATCACCGCTGCTGCTGCCGCCGCCGTCTGGGCTGTTGTCGTTGCCGTCGTCGTTATTGCTGCTGCCACCGCCGCCGTCGCTGGGCTGTTGTGGTTGCCCGTCGCTGCCGTCGTCGTTGCTTGCTGCCGCCGCCGTCAGCTGGGCTCGCTGCCATCGTCGTCGTTGCTGCCGCCACCGCCGCCGTCCGTCGCTGCCGTCGTCGTCGTTGCTACTGCCGTCGTTGCGCTGGCCATCAGCTGACGCATCATCATTGCTCTGCCACCGCGTCGCTGGGCTGCAATCGCTGCCGTCACCGCCCCTGCCCGTCATGGGCTGGCTGTCGTTGCCGTTGTCGTCCGTGCTGCTGCTGCCGCCGCCGTCGCTGGGCTGATCATCGTCGTTGCCGCCCGTCCGCTGCTGCTGCTGCCGCCGTCGCTGGGCTGCTGTCGTCGTTTACGCCCGCTGCCGCTGCTGCACTGCCGCCGTCATGGGCTGATTTAATCGCCGCCGTCTGTCGAAATCGCTGGGCTGTTGCTGCTGCTGCCGCCGCCGCAAATCGCTGGGCTGCTTGTCATCGTCGCCCGTCGCCGCTGCTGCTGCCGTCAGCTGGGCTGCTGTCGCTGCGCCGTTGCCCGTAATCGCTCATTGCTGCCGCCGCCCGTCAGCTGGGCTGCTGTCGTCGCTGCCGTCGTCGTTGCTACAGCCACCACAGTCGCTGAACTGCTGATTATCACTGCCATCATCCGCCGCTGCCGCCTGCCTTCGCTGGGCTGGCTATCACCGTTGCCGCCCATGCCGCTGCCACCACCATCGTCGTTGCCACTGCACGCCGTCAGCTGGGCTGCAATCGTTGTTTCTCCCGTCGTTGCACTAAATGCTGCCTGCCGTCGCTGGACTGCTGTCGTCCGTCACTAAGCGTTGCCACTTTGCTGCCACCATCGTCGTTGGACTGCTGTCGTCGTTTGCCGCCCGTCGATCGTCGTTGCTGCTCACGCCGCCGTCAGCTGCTGCTCGTTGCCGTCGTGCCGTTTGCTGCTGCCGCATGCCGTCCTGTCGCTGCCGTCGATCGTTGCGTTGCCGCCCGTCGCCGTTGCTGCTGCCGCCGCCACCGTCGTGCGTTATCGTCCGCCTGCCGCCCATGCCGCTGCTGCTGCCGCCACCGTCACTGCCATGCTGTCGTCGTTGCTGCCCCGTGCCGCTGCTGCTGCCGCCGCCGTCGCTGGGCTGCTTCGTTGCCGTTGCCGCCCGTACCGCTGCTGCTGCCGCCGCCCTGGGCTGGCTGTCGTTGCCGTCCGTCGTCGTTGCTGCTGCCGCCGCCGTCGCTGGGCTGCTATCGTCGTTTGCCGCCCCGTGCCGCTGCTGCTGCCGCCGTCGCTGGGCTGCTGTCGTCGTTGCCGCCCGTTGCCGCTGCTGCTGCCGCCGCCGTCGCTGGGGCTGTCGTCGTTGCCGCCCGTCGCTGCTGCTGCCGCCGCCGTCGCTGGGCTGCTGTCGTTGCCGTTGCCGTCCGTCCGCTGCTGCTGCCGCCGCCGCGCTGGGCTGGTAATCGTTGCCGCGTCGTCGCTGCTGCTGCCGCCGCCGTCGCTGGGCTGAACTGTCGTTGCCGTTGCCGCCGTGCCGCTGCTGCTGCCGCCGCCGTCACTGGGCTGCTGTCGTCGTTGCCGTCCGTTGCCACTGCTGCTGCCGCCGCCGTCGCTGGGCTGCTGTCGTTGCCGTCGTCGTTGCCGCTGCTGCTGCCGCCGCCGTCAGCTGGGCTGGCGTCGTTGCCGTTGCCGTGCTGCCGCCACCGTCGCTGCTGTCTGCTGCCGTCGTCGCTGGGCTGCCGCCGCCGTCGCTGGGCTGCCGTTGCGTTGCCGCCCGTCGTTGCTGCTGCTGCCACCGTCGCTGGGCTGCTAATCGTTGCCGTTGCCGCCCGTTCGCTGCTGCTGCCGCCGCCGTCTGGGCTGCCGTCGTTGCCACGATCCGTCCACTGCTGCTGCCGCCGCCGCCGTCCGCTGGGTTGCTGTCGTCGTTGCCGCCATTGCCGCTGCTGCTGCTGCCGTCGCTGGGCTGCTGCGTCGTTGCCGCCCGTGCCGCTGCTGCCGCCGCCGTCGCTGGAACTGCCGTTGCCGCCCGTTGCTGCTGCTGCCGCCGCCGTCGCTGGGCTGTTCGTTGCCGTTGCCGTCTGCTGCTGCCGCTGCCGTCGCTGGGCTGCTGTCGCTGCCGTTCCGTTGCTGCTGCTGCCGCCGCCGTCGCTGGGCTGCTGTCGCTGCCACCGCCGTGCCGTGCTGCTGCCGCCGCTGGGCTGCAACCGCCATTTGCCGTCCGTGCCACTGCTGCCGCCGTCGCTGGGCGCGATTTATCGATTGCCGCCCGTCGCCACTGCTGCTGCCGCCGCCGTCGCTGGCCCGCTGCTGCTTGCCGTAAATCGTCCACCGCCCCTGCCTGCCCCGTCACTGGGCTGGCTGCCGCTGCCGTCGTCATTTACTGCTGCTGCCGTCGCCGTCGCTGGGCTGTGTCGTTGCCGCATCCGTCGTTGCTGCTGCTGCCGCCGCCGTCGCTGGGCTGCTGTCGTTGCCGCTTGCCGTCGTCGTTGCTGCTGCCACCGCCGTCCCCTGGTGCTGTCATTGCCGTTGCCGCCCGCGCCGCTACTGCCATGCCGCCGTCGCTTTAGGCTGCTGTCGTTGCCGTTGCATCGTCATCGCACTACTGCCGCCGCCGTCGCTGGGCTGCTGTCATTGCCGTCCGTCGTCGTTGCTGCTGCCGCCGCCGTCGCTGGGCTGCTATCGTCGTTGCCGCGTCCGCTTGCTGCGCACCGTCGCTGGGCTGGCTGTCGTCGTTGCGTCGTTCGCTGCTATTGCCGCCGCAAATCGTTGGGCTGCTGTCGTTGCCATCGCCCGTTACTGCCACCGCCGCCGTCGCTGTTGCTGTCGTCGTTGCCGTCATCGTCGCTGTGCTGCCGCCGCGTCGCTGGGCTGCTGTCGTTGCGTCATTTGCCCGTGCCGCTTCGCTGAAACTGCTGTCCTGCCGTCATCATCGCTGGGCTAACCTGCATTGCCATTGCCACCCGTATCGCTGCTATTGCCGCCGTCGCTGGCTGCTGCTCGTCGTTGCCGCCCATCGCCGTTGCTGCTGCCGCCGCCTAATTTCTGGGCTGCTATCGTTGCCGTTGCCGCCCGTACCGTTGCCAGCGCGATCGCCGCCATCGTTGCGTTGCGCCCGTATCCGCTGATTGCCGCCGTCGTTGGGCTGCGTTGTCGTTTGCCATTTGCCCGTGCCGCTGCTGCTGCGCTCGCTGGGACTGCTAATCGTCGTTGCCCCCAGCCGCTGCGTTGCCGCCGCCGTCCGGGCTTGCAATCGTTGCCGTTGCCCCCGTAATCGCTGCTGCTGCCGCCGCCGTCGCTGGGCTGTCGTCGTTGCCCACCGCTGCTGCTGCCGCCGCCGTCATCGGTAACTGTCGTTGCCGTTGCCGCCCGTACCGCTGCTGTTGCCGCCGCCGTCGCTGGGCTGCGTCGTTGCCGTTGCCATCCGTTATTGCCACTGCTATGCCACCGCCGTCGTTGAGCCTGCTCGTTGCCGTTGCCGTGCCGCTGCTGCTGCCGCCGTCGCTGAACTGCATCGTTGCCGTTGCCGCCCGTATACCACTGCTGCTGCTCCTGGGCTGCTAATCGTCGTTGCCGGGCCGCTGCTGCTGCCGCCGCCGCCATGTTGCCGTTGCCATTGCCCCCATGCCGCTGCTGCTGCCGCCGCCGTCGCTGAGTACAACAATCGTTGCCGTTTGCCGCGTCCACTGCTGCTGCCGCCGCCGTCGCTAAGGCTGCTGTCGTTGCCGTTGCCGCCCGTACCGCTGCTGCCGCCGTCGTCGCTGGGCTGTCGTCGTTGCCGTTGCCGCCCGTACCGCTGCTGCTGCCATCACCGTCCTAGGCTGCTGTCGTTGCCGTTGCCGCCCGCTGCCACTGCTGCTGCTGCCACCGTCGCTATTGCTGTTGCCATTGCCGCCCGTACCGCTCTTTCTTGCCGCCCCTAAACCTGTTGCCGTTGCCGCCGTGCTGCCTACTGCTGCTGCCATGACCTGTTGCATGGGTTGCCGCCCGTATACTTTGCCGCCCATGCCGCTACTGCCACCGCCCTCGCTGCTGTCATCGTTGCCGTTGCCAAATTGCCCATGCCACTGCCACTGCCGACCGCGCTAGGCTGGCTGTCGTTGCCGTTGCCGCCCGTGCCGCTGCTGCTGCCGCCGCCGTCCGCTGGGCTGCAGGTTGCCGTTGCCGCCCGTACCGCTGCTGCTGCCATATCGCTGACCTGATTCGTTGCCGTTGCCGCCGGCGTACCACTGCTGCTGCCGCCGCTGTCGCTGGGCTGTTGCCGTTGCCGCCCGTGCCACTGCTGCTGCCGCCGTCGCTGACACTTACGTTGCCGTTTCACTGCTGCTGCCGCCGCCGCTGGGCTGACCTGTTGCCGTTGCCACCCGTGCCGCTGCTGCTGCCGCCGCCGTCGTTCGACTGTTGCCGTTGCCGCCCATTGCCGCTGCTGCTGCCGCCGCCGTCGCTGTTGCCGCTGTCGTTGCCATTGCCGCCCGCCCTGACTGCTGCCGTTCGCCGCCCGGGCCTGCTGCCATTGCCATTGCCGCCCGCCCCGCTGCCCTCACCTGCCGTCGCTGGGCTGCTGTCGTTGCCAAATTGCCTGCCCGTACCGCTGCTGCTGCCGCCGTCGCGCAGCAGCTGTCGTCGTTGCCAAATGCTGCGCGTCGCTGACGTGTTGCCGTTGCCGCCGCCGTGCTGCTGCGCCGCTGCCGTTGCCGCCCGTTGCCGCTGCTGCTGCCGCCGCCGTCGCTGCCGCTGAGCTGTCGTTACCCCGCCCGTACCGCTGCTGCCGCCGCCATCGCTGACTGTCGTGTGTGCGTTGCCGCCCATGCCGCTGCTGCTACCCGCCGCCGTCTTTCGGGCTGTCGTCGTTGCCGTTCCACCCATGCCGCTGCCGCCGCCGTCGCTGGGCTGTTCATTGCCGTTGCCGTGCCACCACTGCCACCACCGTCTGGCTAGCCTGTTGCCGTGCCGCGGCGCCGCTGCTGCTGCTGCCGCTCGCTGTTTGTTCGCCATTGCCGCCCGCCACTGCTGCTGCCGTCGTTAGGCTGCTGTTTGCCATTGCCGCCCATGCCGCTGCTGCTGCACCGCTCGTTATAATTTGCCGTTGCCGCCCATGCCACTGCTGCTGCCACCGCCGTCGCTGGGCTGCCGTGCCGATTGCTGCTGCCGTCGCCATGCTAATTTGCCGTTGCCGCCCGTCGCTGCCGCTGTCGTCATTGCCGGTTGCCGCCCCATTGCTGCTGCTGCCGCCGCTGGCTGTCGTGTTGCCATTGCCGCCCGTACCGCTGCTGCTGCCGCCGCCGTCGCTGGGCTGCTGTCGTTGCCGGTTGCCATGTGTGCCGCTGCTGCTGCCTGCCGTCGCTGGGCTGCTGTCGTTGCCGTTGCCGCCCATGCCGCTGCTGCTGCCGTCGCTGGGCTGCTGTCGTTGCCGTTGCCGCCCCGTACCTGCCGCCGCCGTCGCTGGGCTGCTGCCGTTGCCGTTGCCATCATTGCCGCTGCTACTGCCGCCACCGTCGACTGCTGTCGTGCCGTTGCCGCCCATGCTACTGCTGCTGCCACAGTCGGCTGCTGTCGTTGCCGTTGCCGCCCGTCGCCGCTGCTGCTGCCGCTGTCGCTGGGCTGCTGTCGTTGCCGTTGCCGCCGTGCCGCTGCTGCTGCCGCCGTCGCTGGGCTGGCACCATGTTGCCGTTGCCACTTTCTGCCGCCACTGCTGCTGCCGTTGCCCGTACCGCTGGGCTGGCTGTCGTTGCCGTTGCCGCCCGTGCCGCTGCTGCTGCCGCCGCCGTCGCTGGGCTGCTGTCGTTGCCGTTGCCGCCCGTGCCGCTGCTGCTGCCGCCGCCGTCGCTGGGCTGCTGTCGTTGCCGTTGCCGCCCGTGCCGCTGCTGCTGCCGCCGCCGTCGCTGGGCTGCTGTCGTTGCCGTTGCCGCCCGTGCCGCTGCTGCTGCCGCCGCCGTCGCTGGGCTGCTGTCGTTGCCGTTGCCGCCCGTGCCGCTGCTGCTGCCGCCGCCGTCGCTGGGCTGCTGTCGTTGCCGTTGCCGCCCGTGCCGCTGCTGCTGCCGCCGCCGTCGCTGGGCTGCTGTCGTTGCCGTTGCCGCCCGTATGCCGCTGCTGCTGCCGCCGCCGTCGCTGGGCTGCTGTCGTTGCCGTTGCCGCCCGTGCCGCTGCTGCTGCCGCCGCCGTCGCTGGGCTGCTGTCGTTGCCGTTGCCGCCCGTGCCGCTGCTGCTGCCGCCGCCGTCGCTGGGCTGCTGTCGTTGCCATTTGCCCCCGTACCGCTGCTGCTGCCGCCACGTCGCTGGGCTGTTGCCATTGCCGCCCGTACCGCTGCTGCCGCCGCCGTCCGCTGGGCGGCTATTGCCAAATTGCCGCCCATGCTGCTGCCACCGTCGTCGCTGGCGCTGTCGTTGCCATTTGCCGCCCGGCCGCCACTGCTTTCACCGCCGCCGCTGACTGCTGGTTGCCGTTCCCCCGTACCGCTGCTGCTGCCACCCGCCGTCACTGTACCTGCTGCTGCTGCCGCCTGACCGTTGCCGTTGCCGCCCCGTGCCACTACTGCTGCCGCCGTCGCTAGGCTGCTGTCATTGCCGTTGCCCGTGTCCGCTACTGCGCCGCCGTCGTTAGGCTTGTCGTCGTCACCGCCCGTGCCGCTGCTGCTGCTGCCGCCGTGACTGAGCTGCTGTCGTTGCCGTTGCCGCCCGGCCGCCGCTGCTGCTCTGCCGCGACTGCTTTGTCGTTGCCAGGTTGCCGCCCGTACCGCTGCTGCTGCTGCCGCCGCTGACTGTCGTTGCCGTTGCCGCCCATTGCCGCTGCTGCTGCCGCCGTCGCGGCGAACGACGCCGTTGCCGCCCGTACCGCTGCTGCTGCTGCCGCCGTCGTTGACTGTCGTTGCCGTTGCCACCCGTACTGCTGCTGCCGCCGCCGTCGCTGGGCTTATCGTTGCCGTTGCCCGTACCATATACTGCTGCTGCCGCCGTCGTCCGCTGTTTGCTGCACTCGTTGCTGTTGCCGCCCGCCACTGCCTGCTGCTGCCGCCGCTGGGCGCGCTGTCGTTGCCGTTGCCGCCCATGCCGCTGCTGCTGCCCGCCGTCGTTGGGCTGGCTGTCGTTGCCGTTGCCGCCCGTGCCACCGCTGCTGCCGCCGTAGCTGGGCTGCTATCGTGCCGTTGCCACCCATGCCGCTGCTGCTGCCGCCGCCGTCGCCGTTGCCGCTGTACCAGTCTGGTTTTCGTGCCGCCCATTAGTTGCTGCTGCCGCCCGCCGTCCTGCTGGGCTGCTGTCGTTGCCGTTGCTGCCCCGTGCCGCTGCTGCTGCCGCTGCGTAGTTGGGCTGCTGTCAATTTGCCGTTGCCGCCCGTGCCACTGCTGCTGCCGCCGCCGTCGTTAGGCTGGTTCATGCCGTTGCCACCCGTACCCGCTGCTGCTGCTGCTCGCTGGCTGCGGTGTTGCCATTGCCGCCCGTACCGCTGCTGCTGCTGCCGCCGTCGTTGGCCCTGTCATTGCCGTTGCCGCCCGTGCCGCTGCTGCTGCCGCCGTCGCCGCTGGGCTGCTGTCGTTGTCGTTTATGTTGCCGTCCACTGCTGCTGCCGCCGCCGCCCTGCTGTGCTGCCGTTGCCCCCATTGCCACTGCTGCTCTGCCGCCGTCGCTGGGTGTCGTCGATTGCCGTTGCCGCCCGTGCCTGCTGCTGCTGCCGCCGCTCGCTGGGCTGCCCGTCGCGCTGCCATGCTGCCACCCGTATCACTGCTACTGCTGCCGCCGTCGTCGTTAGGCTGCTGTCGTTGCCAGTACCAGCCACGCCGCTGCTACTACCGCCGCCGTCATCGTCGCTGAAGCTGCTGTCGTTGCCGCGCCCGTGCCGCTGCTTGCTGCCGCCGCCCTCGCTGGGCTGCTGTCATTGCCATTGCCGCCGTACCACTGCTGCTGCCGCCGCCGCCGTAGCGTGGGCTGCCGTTGCCATTGCCCATGCTGCTGCCGCCGCCGTCGATGGGCTGGCTGTCGTTGCCGTTGCCCCCATCTGGGCTACTGCTGCCGCCGCCGTCGCTGGGCTGCTGTCGTTGCCGTTGCCGTGCCGCTGCTGCTGCCGCCGTCGCTGGGCTGCTGTCATTGCCGTTGCCGCCCGCACCACTGCTGCTGCCGCCGCCGTCGCTGGGCTGCTGTCGTTGCCGTTGCCACCCGCCCATGCCTACTGCTACTACCGCCGTCGTCGTTAGGCTGCTGTCGTTGCCGTTGGCCCATACCGCTGCTGCTGCCACCGCCGTCGCTGGGCTGATATCGTTGCCGTTGCCGCCCGTATGACTGCTGCCGCCGCTCGCTGGGCTGCTGTCGTTGCCGTTGCACCCGTGCCGCTGCTGCTGCCGCCGCCGTCGCTGGGCTGCTGTCGTTGCCATTGCCGCCCCACGTACCACTGCTGCTGCTACCGCCACCGTCGTCGGGGCTGCTGTCGTTGCCAGTACCAGCCATCCGCTGCTGCTGCCGCCGCCGTCGCTGAACTGCTGTCGTTGCCATTTATCACCCGTACCACTGCTGCTGCCGCCGCCGTCGCTGTGCTGCTGTCGTTGCCATTGCCGTTACCATCCGCTACTGCTGCCATCACCGTCGTCAAGGCTGCTGTCATTTGCCGCCCGTGCCGCTGCTAATCTTCCGCCGTCGTCTCGACGGCTGCTGTCGTTGCCGTTACCGCCCGTACCGCTGCTGCTGCCGCCGCCGTCGTTAAGGCTGCGCTGTCGTTGCCATTTACCCCCGTACCACTGCTGCGCCACCATCGTCCGCTGACTGTCGTTGCCGTTGCCAGCCCGCCGCCACTACTGCTGCCGTCGTCGCTGGGCTGTGTCGTTGCCGTTGCCGCCCGTATCTGCTGCTGCCGCCGCTCGACATGTTGCGTCGTTGCCGTTGCCCGTACCGCTGCTGCTGCCGCCGTCGTCGCTCGGCTGTATCGTTGCCGCCACTTGCCGCCTGCCGCTGCTGTTGCCATGCTGCTGCCGCCGTCGTCGCTGGGCTGCTGTCGTTGCCAGTTGCCGCCCATGCCGCTGCTGCTGCTGCCGCCGTCGGGCTGTTGTCGGTGCCGCCCGTGCCGCTCTGCCTGCTGCTGCCGTTGCCCGCCGTCGCTGGGCTGCTGTCGTTGCCGTTGCCGCCCGTACCACTGCTGCTGCCGCCACTACTGTTGCCGTTGCTATCGTTGCCTGCCGCGTATCGTTGCCATTGCCGCCATGCCACCGTACTGCTGGACTGCTGTCGTTGCCATTGCCACCCCGCCGCCGCTGCTGCTGCCGCCACCGCGCTGGGCTGCTGTCGTTGCCGTTGCCACCCGTGCACTGCTTACTGCCGCTAATGAAACGCCGTCGCCGGGCTACTGTCGCTGCCGTTGCCGCCCGCGCTGCTGCTGTTGCCACCGCCGTCGCTGGGCCGCCCTGTCGTTGCCGTTGCCACCCGTACCGCTGCTGCTGCCGCCGCCGTCGCTGGGCTGCTGTCGTTGCCGTTTTGCCGCCCGTGCCACTGCTGCTGCTGCCGCCGTCGCTGGGCTGCTGTCGTTGCCGTTGCCGCTTGCCGCACTGCCAGCATCGCTGGGCTGCTGCCGTTGCCGTTGCCGTACCGCTGCTGCTGCCGCCGCCGCTGACGTGTTGCCGTTGCTGCCCGTACCGCTCTGCCACCGCCTGATGGGCTGCTGTCGTTGCCGTTGCCGCCCGTGCCGCTGCTGCTGCCGCCGCCGTCGCTGGGCTGCTGTCGTTGCCGTTGCCGCCCGTACCGCTGCTGCTGCCGCCGCCGTCGCTAGGCTGCTGTCGTCGTTGCCGCCCGTGCCGCTGCTGCTGCCGCCGCCGTCGCTGGGCTGCTGTCGTTGCCGTTGCCGCCCGTGCCGCTGCTGCTGCCGCCGCCGTCGCTGGGCTGCTGTCGTTGCCGTTGCCGCCCGTACCGCTGCTGCTGCCGCCGTCGCTGGGCTGCTGTCGTTGCCGTTGCCGCCCGTGCCGCTGCTGCTGCCGCCGTCGCTGGGCTGCTATCGTTGCCGTTGCCGCCGTGCCGCTGCTGCTGCCGCCGCCGTCGCTGGGCTGCTGTCGTTGCCGTTGCCGCCATGCCGCTGCTGCTGCCGCCGTCGCTAGGCTGCTGTCGTTGCCGTTGCCGCCCGTGCCACTGCTGCTGCCGCCACCGTCGCTGGGCTGCTGTCGTCGTTGCCGCCCGTGCCGCTGCTGCTGCCGCCGCCGTCGCTGGGCTGCTGTCGTTGCCGTTGCCGCCCATGCCGCTGCTGCTGCCGCCGCCGTCGCTGGGCTGCTGTCGTGCCGTTGCCGCCCGTGCCGCTGCTGCTGCCGCCGCCGTCGCTGGGCTGCTGTCGTTGCCGTTGCCGCCCGTACCGCTGCTGCTGCCGCCGCCGTCGCTGGGCTGCTGTCGTTGCCGTTGCCGCCCATGCCGCTGCTGCTGCCGCCGCCGTCGCTGGGCTGCTGTCGTTGTCGTTGCCGCCCATGCCGCTGCTGCTGCCGCCGCCGTCGCTGGGCTGCTGTCGTTGCCGTTGCCGCCCGTGCCGCTGCTGCTGCCGCCGCCGTCGCTGGGCTGCTGTCGTTGCCGTTGCCGCCCGTGCCGCTGCTGCTGCCGCCGCCGTCGCTGGGCTGCTGTCGTTGCCGTTGCCGCCCATGCCACTGCTGCTGCCGCCGCCGTCGCTGGGCTGCTGTCGTTGCCGTTGCCGCCCGTGCCGCTGCTGCTGCCGCCGCCGTCGCTGGGCTGCTGTCGTTGCCGTTGCCGCCCGTGCCGCTGCTGCTGCCGCCGCCGTCGCTGGGCTGCTGTCGTTGCCGTTGCCGCCCGTGCCGCTGCTGCTGCCGCCGCCGTCGCTGGGCTGCATCGTCGTTGCCGCTTGCCGCCCGTATGCCGCTGCTGCTGCCTGCCGCCGTCGCTGGGCTGCTGTCGTTGCCGTTGCCGCCCGTGCCGCTGCTGCTGCCGCCGCCGTCGCTGGGCTGCTGTCGTTGCCGTTGCCGCCCGTGCCGCTGCTGCTGCCGCCGCCGTCGCTGGGCTGCTGTCGTTGCCGTTGCCGCCCGTGCCGCTGCTGCTGCCGCCGCCGTCGCTGGGCTGCTGTCGTTGCCGTTGCCGCCCGTGCCGCTGCTGCTGCCGCACCGTCGCTGGGCTGCTGTCGTTGCGTTGCCGCCCGTGCCGCTGCTGCTGCCGCCGCCGTCGCTGGGCTGCTGTCGTTGCCGTTGCCGCCCGTGCCGCTGCTGCTGCCGCCGCCGTCGCTGGGCTGCTGTCGTTGCCGTCGCCGTGCCGCTGCTGCTGCCGCCGTCGCTAGGCTGCTGTCGTTGCCGTTGCCACCCGTGCCGCTGCTGCTGCCGCCGCCGTCGCTAGGCTGCTGTCGTCGTTGCCGCCCGTACCGCTGCTGCTGCCGCCGCCGTCGCTAGGCTGCTGTCGTTGCCATTTGCCGCCCATGCCGCTGCTACTGCCGCCGCCGTCGCTGGGCTGCTATCGTCGTTGCCGCCCGTACCGCTGCTGCTGCCGCCGCCGTCCGCTGGGCTGCTGTCGTTGCCGTTGCCGCCCGTGCCGCTGCTGCTGCCGCCGCCGTCGCTGAGGCTGCTATCGTTGCCATTGCCGCCCGTACCGCTGCTGCTGCCGCCACCGTCGCTAGGCTGTCTGTCGTTGCCGTTGCCGCCCATGCCGCTGCTGCTGCACGCCATCCAGCTGCGTGCTGCTGCTACTGCCGCCGTCGCTGGCTGTCGTCGTTGCCGTTGCCGCCCGTGCCACTGCTGCTGCCGCCGTCGCTGGGCTGCTGTCGTTGCCATGCCCGTGTCACTGCTACTGCCGCTGCCGTCGCTGGGCTGCTGTCGTTGCCGTTGCCGCCCGTGCCGCTACTGCTGCCGCCGCCGTCGCTGGGCTGCTGTCGTTGCCGTTGCCGCCCGTGCCACTGCTGCTGCCGCCGCCGTCGCTGGGCTGCTGTCGTTGCCGTTGCCACCCGTGCCGCTGCTGCTGCCGCCGCCGTCGCTGGGCTGCTGTCGTTGCCGTTGCCGTGCCGCTGCTGCTGCCGCCGCCGTCGCTGGAGCTGCTGTCGTTGCCGTTGCCGTCCGTGCCGCTGCTGCTGCCGCCGCCGTCGCTGGGCTGCTGTCGTTGCCGTTGCCGCCCGTGCCGCTGCTGCTGCCGCCGCCGTCGCTGGGCTGCTGTCGTTGCCATTGCCACCCGTACCGCTGCTGCTGC
>NW_027036330.1:0-13699 GCF_034236695.1 Oncorhynchus nerka | reverse complement strand
TGGTAGATGTCTAGTCTCCTTTACAGGCTCTAATCTGATAGTGGTAGTGGGGTGGTAGATGTCTAGTCTCCTTTATGGCTCTATTCTGATAGTGGTAGTGGGGTGGTAGATTGTCTTAGTGGTGTCTCTTATGGCACTAATCTGATAGTGGTAGTTGTGTGGTATGTGTCTAGTATCCCTTATGGCTCTGATCTGATAGTGGTAGTGGGCTGGAAGATTTCTATTCTCCCTTATGGCTCTAATGTGATAGTGGTAGTGGGGTGGTAGATGTCTAGTCTCCCTTACGGCTCTAATCTGATAGTGGTGGTGGGGTGGTAGATGTCTAGGCTCCATTATGGCTCTAATCTTATAGTGGTAGAGGGGTTGTAGATGTCTAGTCTCCTTTATGGCTCTAATTTGATAGTGGTAGTGTCTAGACTCCCTTATGGCTCTAATCTGGTAGTGGTAGATGTCTAGTCTCCCTTAAGGCTCTAATCTGATAATTGTATAGGGGTGGTAGATGTCTAGGCTCCCTTATGGCTCTAATCTGGTCGTGGTAGATGTCTAGTCTCCCTTAAGGCTCTAATCTGATAGTGGTAGTGGGGTGGTAGATGTCTACTCTCCTTTACAGCTCTATTCTGATAGTGGTAGATGTCTAACCTCCTTTATGGCTCTAATCTGATAGTGTTTGTGGGGTGGTAGATGTCTAGTCTCCCTTAAGGCTTTAATCTGATAGTGGTAGATGTCTTGACACCCTTATGGCTCTATTCCGATAGTGGTAGTGGGGTGGTAGATGTCTAGTCTCCTTTACGGCTCTAATCTGATAGTGGTAGTGGGGTGGTAGATGTCTAGTCTCCTTTACGGCTCTAATCTGGTAGTGGTAGATGTTTAATCTCCTTTATGGCTCTAATCTGATAGTGGTTGTGGGGTGGTAGATGTCTAGTCTCCTTACGGCTCTAATCTGATAGTGGTAGTTGTGTGGTATGTGTCTAGGCCTATCCGATCAGTGGTAGTGGGGAGATGTCTCCTTATGGCTCTAATCTGATAGTGGTAGTGGGGTGGAAGATGTCTAGTCTCCTTTATGGCTCTAATCTGATAGTGGTAGTTGTGTGGTATGTGTCTAATATCCCTTATGGTTCTGATCTGATAGTGGTAGTGGGCTGGAAGATTTCTAGTCTCCTTTATGGCTCTAATCTGATAGTGGCTGTGGGGTGGTAGATGTCTAGTCTCCCTTACGGCTTTAATCTGGTAGTGGTAGATGTCTAGACACCCTTATGGCTCTAATCTGATAGTGGTAGATGTTTAATCTCCTTTATGGCTCTAATCTGATAGTGGTTGTGGGGTGGTAGATGTCTAGTCTCCCTTACGGCTCTAATCTGATAGTGGTAGTTGTGTGGTATGTGTCTAGTATCCCTTATGGCTCTGATCTGATAGTGGTAGTGGGCTGGAAGATTTCTATTCTCCCTTATGGCTCTAATGTGATAGTGGTAGTGGGGTGGTAGATGTCTAGTCTCCCTTATGGCTCTAATCTTATAGTGGTAGAGGTGTTGTAGATGTCTAGTCTCCTTTATGGTTCTAATATGATAGTGGTAGTGTTTAGACTCCCTTATGGCTCTAATCTGGTAGTGGTAGATGTCTAGTCTCCCTTAAGGCTCTAATCTGATAGTGGTAGATGTTTAATCTCCTTTATGGCTCTAATCTGATAGTCGTTGTGGGGTGGTAGATGTCTAGTCTCCCTTACGGCTCTAATCTGATAGTGGTAGTTGTGTGGTATGTGTCTAGTATCCCTAATGGCTTTAATCTGGTAGTGGTAGATGTCTAGTCTCTCTTAAGGCTCTAATCTGATAGTGGTTGTGGGGTGGTAGATGTCTGCAGTCTCCCTTATGGCTTTAATCTGGTAGTGGTAGATGTCTAGCCACCCTTATGGCTCTAATCTGGATAGTGGTAGATGTTTTAATCTCCTTACTGCTCTAATCTGATAGTGGTAGTTGTGTGGTATGTGTCTAGTATCCCTATGGCTCTGATCTGATAGTGGTAGTGGGCTGGAAGATTTCTATTCTCCCTCTGCTCTCATCCTTCTAGACCTATCGGCTGCCTTCGATACTGTGAACCATCAGATCCTCCTCTCCACCCTCTCCCGAGTTGGGCATCTCCAGCGCGCCCACGCTTGGATTAGTCACTTGGCTCTGTCATAACCTCACATGGTCTCTCTATCATTGCTATGCAGACGACACACAATTAATCTTCTCCTTTCCCCCTTCTGATGACCAGGTGGCGAATCGCATCTCTGCATGTCTGGCAGACATATCAGTGTGGATGACGGATCACCACCTCAAGCTGAACCTCGGCAAGACGGGCTGCTCTTCCTCCCGGGGAAGGACTGCCCGTTCCATGATCTCGCCATCACGGTTGACAACTCCATTGTGTCCTCCTCCCAGGCGCTAAGAACCTTGGCGTGATCCTGGACAACACCCTGTCGTTCTCAACTAACATCAAGGCGGTGGCCCGTTCTTGTAGGTTCATGCTCTACAACATCCGCAGAGTACGACCCTGCCTCACACAGGAAGCGGCGCAGGTCCTAATCCAGGCACTTGTCATCTCCCGTCTGGATTACTGCAACTCGCTGTTGGCTGGGCTCCTGCCTGTGCCATTAAACCCTACAACTCATCCAGAACGCCGCAGCCCGTCTGGTGTTCAACCTTCCCAAGTTCTCTCACGTCACCGCTCCTCGAATACCTAGGATAGGATAAAGTAATCCCTTCTCACCCCCCTTAAAAGATTTAGATGCACTATTGTAAAGTGGCTGTTCCACTGGATGTCATAAGATGAACAGCACCAATTTGTAAGTCGCTCTGGATAAGAGCGTCTGCTAAATGTTAAATATAATGTAAATGTGAGAGTTACACATGGAAAAAACAAATCTCCTTCATGGCACAATAAAAAAGTCTGATAGTGGTTGTGGGTGTGAGGATGTAAGGCAATAAATAGGCCATAATAGCGAGTAATCTAAATTTAGATAGTGGTAGTTGTGTGATATGTCTCAGATGATGATGTGCAAGATAGAGATACTGGTGTGCAAAATTTCTACAAAAAATGAATAAAAACAATAGTGGGGATGGGTGGTAGATGTCTAGTCTCTTTATGGGCTAATTATAGATTGGCTGTGTACATCTCTAGTATCCCTTATGGCTCAGATAGCTGATGTTAAAAAAAAGTTAGTGAGGAAATTTCTCCTCTCCTTCAGGCTCTGTTGGCTGATAGGGGTAGTGACCAGGTGATATACCCTGCTGGAGCGCATACTACGGGTGGCTCTAATCTGATAGTAGTAGTGGGATGGTAGATTTTTGGTGTCTCTTATGGCACTAATGACCTGGGTAATGGGTCTGGTATGTGAATATGTGGGCCATGATGAGAGCATCTGATAGCAGTGGTGGGCTGGAATATGTCTAGTCTCCCTTATGGCTCTAATCAGATAGTGATTGAACAGTAGATGTCTTCCTTATGGCTCTAATCTGATATTGGTAGTGGGGTGGTAGTGTCTAGTCTCCTTTAAGAAACCACAATCTGATGGTGGTGGGGTGGTATGATACTATTGTCCCCCTTTTTGTAAACCTAATCTGATGTGGTAGTGGGGCAGTGGATGTCTAGTCTCCCCTTAAAACCACAATCTGATAGTGGTGGTGGGTCTTAGATGTGTGGGCTCTCACTTATGGCTCTAATCTTATAGTGGTAGAGGACATAGATGTCTGATCTCTGCTTTGGCTCTAATATGTGGATGGTGATAGTGTCTAGTCTCCTTTACAGCTCTAATCTGGTAGTGGTAGATGTCTAATCTCCTTTATGGCTCTAATCTGATAGTGGTTGTGGGGTGGTAGATGTTAAGGCTCCCTTTATGGCTTTAATCTGGTAGTGGTAGATGTCTAATCTCCTTTACATCTCTAATCTGGTAGTGGTAGTGGTGTGGTATGATGTCTAGTCTCCTTATGGCTCTGATCTGATAGTGGTAGTGGGCTGGACGATGTCTAGTCTCCTTTAATCTGGTGGTTTGTGGGGTGGTGACTAAATCTGGTAGTGGTAGATGTTTAATCTCCTTTATGGCTCTAATCTGATAGTGGTAGTTATGGTGGTATGTGTCAAGTATCCTTTATGGCTCTGATCTGATAGTGGTAGTGGGCTGGAAGATTTCTAGTCTCCTTATGGCTCTAATCTGATAGTGGTAGTGGTAGATGTCTAGTCTCCTTTATGGCTCTAATCTGATAGTGGTAGTTGTGTGTTATGTCTAGTATCCTTATGGCTCTGATCTGATAGTGGTAGTGGGCTGGAAGATTTCTAGTCTCTTACGGCTCTAATGTGATAGTGGTAGTGGGGTGGTAGATGTCTAGTCTCCTTACAGCTCTAATCTGATAGTGGTGGTGGGGTGGTAGATGTCTAGGCTCCATTATGGCTCTAATCCTATAGTGGTAGTGGGGTTGTAGATGTCTAGTCTCCTTTATGGCTCTAATATGATAGTGGTGGTGGGGTGGTAGATGTCTAGGCTCCATATGGCTCTAATCTATAGTGGTAGAGGGGTTGTAGATGTCTAGTCTCCTTTATGGCTCTATATGATAGTGGTAGTGTCTAGACTCCCGTATGGCTCTATCTGGTAGTGGTAGATGTCTAGTCTCCCTTAAGGCTCTAATCTGATCATGTATAGGGTGGTAGATGTCTAGTCTCCTTATGGCTTTAATCTGGTAGTGGTAGATGTCTAGTCTCCTGAAGGCTCTAATCTGATAGTGGTAGTGGGGTGGTAGATGTCTAGTCTCCTTTACAGCTCTAATCTGATAGTGGTAGATGTCTAATCTCCCTTTATGGCTCTAATCTGATAGTGGTTGTGGGGTGGTAGATGTTAAGGCTCCCTTATGGCTTTAATCTGGTAGTGGTAGATGTCTAATCTCCTTTACATCTCTAATCTGATAGTGGTAGTTGTGTGGTATGTGTCTAGTCTCCTTTACAGCTCTAATTTGATAGTGGTAGTTGTGTGTATGTGTCTAGTATCCCTTATGGCTCTGATCTGATAGTGGTGGTGGGCTGGAAGATTTCTAGTCTCCTTACGGCTCTAATCTGATAGTGGTGGTGGGGTGGTAGATGTCTAGTCTCCTTATGGCTCTAATCTGATAGTGGTAGTGGGGTGGTAGATGTCTAGTCTCCTTATGGCTCTAATCCGATAGTGGTTGTGGGGTGGTATATGTCTAGTCTCCTTATGGCTTTAATCTGGTAGTGGTAGATGTCTAGACACCCTTATGGCTCTAATCTGATAGTGGTAGTGGGGTGGTAGATGTCTAGTCTCCTTTAAGGCTCTAATCTGATAGTGGTAGCGGGGTGGTAGATGTCTAGTCTCCTTTACGGCACTAATGTGGTAGTGGTAGATGTTTAATCTCCCTTATGGCTCTGATCTGATAGTGGTAGTGGGCTGGAAGATTTCTAGTCTCACTTATGGCTCTAATCTGATAGTGGTAGTGGGGTGGTAGATGTCTAGTCTCCTTACGGCTCTAATCTGATAGTGGTGGTGGGGTGGTAGATGTCTAGTCTCCTTATGGCTCTAATCTGATAGTGGTAGATGTCTAATCTCCTTTATGGCTCTAATCTGATAGTGGTTGTGGGGTGGTAGATGTCTAGTCTCCCTTACGGCTCTAATCTGATAGTGGTAGTGGGGTGGTAGATGTATAGTCTCCTTTACGGCTCTAATCTGATAGTGGTAGTGGGCTGGAAGATGTCTAGTCTCCCTTATGGCTCTAATCTGATAGTGGTAGTGGGCTGGAAGATGTCTAGTCTCCCTTATGGCTCTAATCAGATAGTGGAAGTCGGGTGGTAGAAGGCTCCCTTACGGCTCTAATCTGATAGTGGTAGTGGGGTGGTAGATGTCTAGTCTCCTTTAAAGCTCTAATCTGATAGTGGTGGTGGGATGGTAGATGTCAAGTCTCCTTTACGGCTCTAATCTGATAGTGGTAGTGGGGTGGTAGATGTCTAGTCTCTTTACGACTCTATTCTGATAGTGGTAGTGGGGTGGTAGATTTTGGTGTCTCTTATGGCACTAATCTGATAGTGGTAATGATGTGGTATGTGTCTAGTATCCCTTATGGCTCTGATCTGATAGTGGTAGTGGGCTGGAAGATTTCTATTCTCCCTTATGGCTCTAATGTGATAGTGGTAGTGGGGTGGTAGATGTCTAGTCTCCCTTACGGCTCTAATCTGATAGTGGTGGTGGGGTGGTAGATGTCTAGGCTCCATTATGGCTCTAATCTTATAGTGGTAGAGGGGTTGTAGATGTCTAGTCTCCTTTATGGCTCTAATTTGATAGTGGTAGTGTCTAGACTCCCTTATGGCTCTAATCTGGTAGTGGTAGATGTCTAGTCTCCCTTAAGGCTCTAATCTGATAATTGTATAGGGGTGGTAGATGTCTAGTCTCCCTAATGGCTCTAATCTGGTCGTGGTAGATGTCTAGTCTCCCTTAAGGCTCTAATCTGATAGTGGTAGTGGGGTGGTAGATGTCTACTCTCCTTTACAGCTCTATTCTGATAGTGGTAGATGTCTAACCTCCTTTATGGCTCTAATCTGATAGTGTTTGTGGGGTGGTAGATGTCTAGTCTCCCTTAAGGCTTTAATCTGATAGTGGTAGATGTCTTGACACCCTTATGGCTCTATTCCGATAGTGGTAGTGGGGTGGTAGATGTCTAGTCTCCTTTACGGCTCTAATCTGATAGTGGTAGTGGGGTGGTAGATGTCTAGTCTCCTTTACGGCTCTAATCTGGTAGTGGTAGATGTTTAATCTCCTTTATGGCTCTAATCTGATAGTGGTTGTGGGGTGGTAGATGTCTAGTCTCCCTTACGGCTCTAATCTGATAGTGGTAGTTGTGTGGTATGTGTCTAATATCCCTTATGGTTCTGATCTGATAGTGGTAGTGGGCTGGAAGATTTCTAGTCTCCCTTATGGCTCTAATCTGATAGTGGTAGTGGGGTGGTAGATGTCTAGTCTCCTTTACAGCTCTAATCTGATAGTGGTGGTGGGGTGGTAGATGTCTAGGCTCCATTATGGCTCTAATCTTATAGTGGTAGAGGGGTTGTAGATGTCTAGTCTCCTTTATGGCTCTAATATGATAGTGGTAGTGTCTAGACTCCATTATGGCTCTAATCTGGTAGTGGTAGATGTCTAGTCTCCTTAAGGCTCTAATCTGATCATGTATAGGGGTGGTAGATGTCTAGTCTCCTTATGGCTTTAATCTGGTAGTGGTAGATGTCTAGTCTCCCTGAAGGCTCTAATCTGATAGTGGTAGTGGGGTGGTAGATGTCTAGTCTCCTTTACAGCTCTAATCTGATAGTGGTAGATGTCTAATCTCCTTTATGGCGCTAATCTGATAGTGGTTGTGGGGTGGTATGTGTCTAGTACCACTTATGGCTCTGATCTGATAGTGGTAGTGGGCTGGACGATGTCTAGTCTCGCTGGCACTAATCCGGTAGTGGTAGATGTTTAATCTCCTTTATGGCTCTAATCTGATAGTGGTAGTTGTGTGGTATGTGTCAAGTATCCCTTATGGCTCTGATCTGATAGTGGTAGTGGGCTGGAAGATTTATATTCTCCCTTATGGCTCTAATCTGATAGTGGTAGTGGGGTGGTAGATGTCTAGTCTCCTTTACAGCTCTAATTTGATAGTGGTAGTTGTGTGTTATGTGTCTAGTATCCCTTATGGCTCTGATCTGATAGTGGTAGTGGGCTGGAAGATTTCTAGTCTCCCTTACGGCTCTAATCTGATAGTGGTGGTGGGCTGGAAGATTTCTAGTCTCCCTTACGGCTCTAATCCGATAGTGGTTGTGGGGTGGTATATGTCTAGTCTCCCTTATGGCTTTAATCTGGTAGTGGTAGATGTCTAGACACCCTTATGGCTCTAATCTGATAGTGGTAGTGGGGTGGTAGATGTCTAGTCTCCTTTAAGGCTCTAATCTGATAGTGGTAGCGGGGTGGTAGATGTCTAGTCTCCTTTACGGCACTAATGTGGTAGTGGTAGATGTTTAATCTCCCTTATGACTCTGATCTGATAGTGGTAGTGGGCTGGAAGATTTCTAGTCTCCCTTATGGCTCTAATCTGATAGTGGTAGTGGGGTGGTAGATGTCTAGTCTCCCTTACGGCTCTAATCTGATAGTGGTGGTGGGGTGGTAGATGTCTAGTCTCCTTTACGGCTCTAATCTGATAGTGGTAGATGTCTAATCTCCTTTATGGCTCTAATCTGATAGTGGTTGTGGGGTGGTAGATGTCTAGTCTCCCTTACGGCTCTAATCTGATAGTGGTAGTGGGGTGGTAGATGTCTAATCTCCTTTATGGCTCTAATCTGATAGTGGTTGTGGGGTGGTAGATGTCTAGTCTCCCTTAAGGCTTTAATCTGATAGTGGTAGATGTCTTGACACCCCTATGGCTCTATTCCGATAGTGGTAGTGGGGTGGTAGATGTCTAGTCTCCTTTACGGCTCTAATCTGACAGTGGTAGTGGGGTGGTAGATGTCTAGTCTCCTTTACGGCTCTAATCTGGTAGTGGTAGATGTTTAATCTCCTTTATGGCTCTAATCTGATAGTGGTTGTGGGGTGGTAGATGTCTAGTCTCCCTTACGGCTCTAATCTGATAGTGGTAGTTGTGTGGTATGTGTGTAGTATCCCTTATGGCTCTGATCTGATAGTGGTAGTGGGCTGGAAGATGTCTAGTCTCCCTTATGGCTCTAATCAGATAGTGGAAGTCGGGTGGTAGAAGGCTCCCTTACGGCTCTAATCTGATAGTGGTAGTGGGGTGGTAGATGTCTAGTCTCCTTTAAAGCTCTAATCTGATAGTGGTGGTGGGATGGTAGATGTCAAGTCTCCTTTACGGCTCTAATCTGATAGTGGTAGTGGGGTGGTAGATGTCTAGTCTCCTTTACGACTCTATTCTGATAGTGGTAGTGGGGTGGTAGATTTTTGGTGTCTCTTATGGCACTAATCTGATAGTGGTAATGATGTGGTATGTGTCTAGTATCCCTTATGGCTCTGATCTGATAGTGGTAGTGGGCTGGAAGATTTATATTCTCCCTTATGGCTCTAATGTGATAGTGGTAGTGGGGTGGTAGATGTCTAGTCTCCCTTACGGCTCTAATCTGATAGTGGTGGTGGGGTGGTAGATGTCTAGGCTCCATTATGGCTCTAATCTTATAGTGGTAGAGGGGTTGTAGATGTCTAGTCTCCTTTATGGCTCTAATTTGATAGTGGTAGTGTCTAGACTCCCTTATGGCTCTAATCTGGTAGTGGTAGATGTCTAGTCTCCCTTAAGGCTCTAATCTGATAATTGTATAGGGTGGTAGATGTCTAGGCTCCCTTATGGCTCTAATCTGGTCGTGGTAGATGTCTAGTCTCCCTTAAGGCTCTAATCTGATAGTGGTAGTGGGGTGGTAGATGTCTACTCTCCTTTACAGCTCTATTCTGATAGTGGTAGATGTCTAACCTCCTTTATGGCTCTAATCTGATAGTGTTTGTGGGGTGGTAGATGTCTAGTCTCCCTTAAGGCTTTAATCTGATAGTGGTAGATGTCTTGACACCCTTATGGCTCTATTCCGATAGTGGTAGTGGGGTGGTAGATGTCTAGTCTCCTTTACGGCTCTAATCTGATAGTGGTAGTGGGGTGGTAGATGTCTAGTCTCCTTTACGGCTCTAATCTGGTAGTGGTAGATGTTTAATCTCCTTTATGGCTCTAATCTGATAGTGGTTGTGGGGTGGTAGATGTCTAGTCTCCCTTACGGCTCTAATCTGATAGTGGTAGTTGTGTGGTATGTGTCTAATATCCCTTATGTTTCTGATCTGATAGTGGTAGTGGGCTGGAAGATTTCTAGTCTCCCTTATGGCTCTAATCTGATAGTGGTAGTGGGGTGGTAGATGTCTAGTCTCCTTTACAGCTCTAATCTGATAGTGGTAGATGTCTAATCTCCTTTATGGCTCTAATCTGATAGTGGTAGATGTTTAATCTCCTTTATGGCTCTAATCTGATAATGGTAGTGGGGTGGTAGATGTCTAGTCTCCCTTACGGCTCTAATCTGATAGTGGTAGTTGTGTGGTATGTGTCTAGTATCCCTTATGGCTCTGATCTGATAGTGGTAGTGGGCTGGAAGATTTCTATTCTCCCTTATGGCTCTAATGTGATAGTGGTAGTGGGGTGGTAGATGTCTAGTCTCCCTTATGGCTCTAATCTTATAGTAGTAGAGGTGTTGTAGATGTCTAGTCTCCTTTATGGTTCTAATATGATAGTGGTAGTGTTTAGACTCCCTTATGGCTCTAATCTGGTAGTGGTAGATGTCTAGTCTCCCTTAAGGCTCTAATCTGATAGTGGTAGATGTTTAATCTCCTTTATGGCTCTAATCTGATAGTCGTTGTGGGGTGGTAGATGTCTAGTCTCCCTTACGGCTCTAATCTGATAGTGGTAGTTGTGTGGTATGTGTCTAGTATCCCTAATGGCTTTAATCTGGTAGTGGTAGATGTCTAGTCTCTCTTAAGGCTCTAATCTGATAGTGGTTGTGGGGTGGTAGATGTCTAGTCTCCCTTATGGCTTTAATCTGGTAGTGGTAGATGTCTAGCCACCCTTATGGCTCTAATCTGATAGTGGTAGATGTTTAATCTCCCTTACTGCTCTAATCTGATAGTGGTAGTTGTGTGGTATGTGTCTAGTATCCCTTATGGCTCTGATCTGATAGTGGTAGTGGGCTGGAAGATTTCTATTCTCCCTCTGCTCTCATCCTTCTAGACCTATCGGCTGCCTTCGATACTGTGAACCATCAGATCCTCCTCTCCACCCTCTCCGAGTTGGGCATCTCCAGCGCGGCCCACGCTTGGATTGCGTCCTACCTGACAGGTCGCTCCTACCAGGTGGCGTGGCGAGAATCCGTCTCCACACCACGTGCTCTCACCACTGGTGTCCCCCAGGGCTCTGTTCTAGGCCCTCTCCTATTCTCGCTATACACCAAGTCACTTGGCTCTGTCATAACCTCACATGGTCTCTCCTATCATTGCTATGCAGACGACACACAATTAATCTTCTCCTTTCCCCTTCTGATGATCAGGTGGCGAATCGCATCTCTGCATGTCTGGCAGACATATCAGTGTGGATGACGGATCACCACCTCAAGCTGAACCTCGGCAAGACGGAGCTGCTCTTCCTCCCGGGGAAGGACTGCCCGTTCCATGATCTCGCCATCACAGTTGACAACTCCATTGTGTCCTCCTCCCAGAGCGCTAAGAACCTTGGCGTGATCCTGGACAACACCCTGTCGTTCTCAACTAACATCAAGGCGGTGGCCCGTTCCTGTAGGTTCATGCTCTACAACATCCGCAGAGTACGACCCTGCCTCACACAGGAAGCGGCGCAGGTCCTAATCCAGGCACTTGTCATCTCCCGTCTGGATTACTGCAACTCGCTGTTGGCTGGGCTCCCTGCCTGTGCCATTAAACCCCTACAACTCATCCAGAACGCCGCAGCCCGTCTGGTGTTCAACCTTCCCAAGTTCTCTCACGTCACCGCTCCTCCGCTCTCTCCACTGGCTTCCAGTTGAAGCTCGTATCCGCTACAAGACCATGGTGCTTGCCCTACGGAGCTGTGAGGGGAACGGCACCTCAGTACCTCCAGGCTCTGATCAGGCCCTACACCCAAACAAGGGCACTGCGTTCATCCACCTCTGGCCTGCTCGCCTCCCTACCACTGAGGAAGTACAGTTCCCGCTCAGCCCAGTCAAAACTGTTCGCTGCTCTGGCCCCCCAATGGTGGAACAAACTCCCTCACGACGCCAGGACAGCGGAGTCAATCACCACCTTCCGGAGACACCTGAAACCCCACCTCTTTAAGGAATACCTAGGATAGGATAAAGTAATCCCTCTCACCCCCTCTTAAAAGATTTAGATGCACTACTGTTCCACTGGATGTCATAAGGTGAATGCACCAATTTGTAAGTCGCTCTGGATAAGAGCGTCTGCTAAATGACTTAAATGTTAAATGTTAAAATGTAGTGGTAGATGTTTAATCTCCCTTATGGCTCTGATCTGATAGTGGTAGTGGGGTGGTAGATGTCTAGTCTCCCTTATGGCTCTAATCTGATAGTGGTAGTGGGCTGGAAGATGTCTAGTCTCCCTTATGGCTCTAATCTGATAGTGGTAGTGGGCTGGAAGATGTCTAGTCTCCCTTATGGCTCTAATCTGATAATGGTAGTAGGGTGGTAGATGTCTAGTCTCCTTTACGGCTCTACTCTGATAGTGGTAGTGGGGTGGTAGATGTCTAGTCTCCCTTACGGCTCGAATCTGATAGTGGTAGTTGTGTGGTATGTATCTAGTATCCCTTATGGCTCTGATCTGATAGTGGTTGTGGGGTGGTAGATGTCTAGTCTCCCTTACCGCTCTAATCTGATAGTTGTAGTGGGGTGGTAGGTGTCTAGTCTTCTTTACGGCTCTAATCTGATAGTGGTAGTGGGGTGGTATATGTTTGGTGTCTCTTATGGCACTAATCTTATAGTGGTAGTGGGGTGGTAGATGTCTAGACTCTAGTCTTCCTTATGGCTCTAATATGGTAGTGGTAGCTGTCTTATCTCCCTTATTGCTCTAATCTGATAGTGGTATTGGGGTAGTATGTGTCTAGGATCCCTTATGGCTCTAATATGATAGTGGTAGTTGGGTTTTATGTGTCTAGTATCCCTTATGGCTCTAATCTGATAGTGGTAGTGGGTTGGAAGATGTCTAGTATCCCTTATGGCACTAATCAGATAGTGGTAATGGTGTGGTAGATGCCTAGCCTCCCTTTTTGCTCTAATCTGATAGTGGTAGTGGGGTGGTGCTAGATAACTGTGTTCTACATCCTGGGTATTACTGTCATCACCACAGCAGATAGATAACTGTGTTCTACATCCTGGGTATTACTGTCATCCCCACAGCAGCTAGATAACTGTGTTCTTCATCCTGGGTATTACTGTCATCACCACAGCAGATAGATAACTGTGTTCTACATCCTGGGTATTACTGTCATCACCACAGCAGATAGATAACTGTGTTCTACATCCTGGGTATTACTGTCATCACCACAGCAGATAGATAACTGTGTTCTACATCCTGGGTATTACTGTCATCACCACAGCAGATAGATAACTGTGTTCTACATCCTGGGTATTACTGTCATCACCACAGCAGATAAATAACTGTGTTCTACATCCTGGGTATTACTGTCATCACCACAGCAGATAGATAACTGTGTTCTACATCCTGGGTATTACTGTCATCACCTCAGCAGCTAGATAACTGTGTTCTACATCCTGGGTATTACTGTCATCACCACAGCAGATAGATAACTGTGTTCTACATCCTGGGTATTACTGTCATCACCACAGCAGATAGATAACTGTGTTCTACATCCTGGGTATTACTGTCATCACCACAGCAGCTAGATAACTGTGTTCTACATCCTGGGTATTACTGTCAACACCACAGCAGATAGATAACTGTGTTCTACATCCTGGGTATTACTGTCATCACCTCAGCAGCTAGATAACTGTGTTCTACATCCTGGGTATTACTGTCATCACCACAGCAGCTAGATAACTGTGTTCTACATCCTGGGTATTACTGTCATCACCTCAGCAGATAGATAACTGTGCTCTAGGTCGTGGTTGTTATCGTTTGGCACCGCGCAGGTTATGGTTCTCA
>NW_027036329.1:0-13692 GCF_034236695.1 Oncorhynchus nerka | reverse complement strand
TTAATTTTAGATAAAACGTATCGGTGCTCATTGGCCATTGGACTCAACAATCAGTGGTTTGGGAGGAATCAGTGGCTAACTGTGGCTAACTGCAAGCATTGCAATGCAATCATTAGCCTGCTATTCACTGGAGTGGCTGTGTAGTCCCAAGTCTAAGATTAAGGGTCTCTTTTCCTAGTTTAAAATCATAAACATTCAACATTGGCCATGCTGTCAATGAAGCATGATTTGTGCCGCGCCCAAAACAACTGTTAACTCGGAACTGCAAAATCTGACTTTAGTAAGTTCAAGACATCTGGGAACTCGGGAAAAATGAGCTATGCCTGGGAAAATACGTTGTGAACTTTCATCCAGCTCAGAATTGTACATTCGGAACTCAGGCCTCATTCTAGAGCTACGACCTGAAGATCACTGTCGTCATCATGATTCAAGCTTTTTTGTTGTTGTTGAGTTCACAGTTTTCTTGAAGGCACCATGAATCCAGAGGATGCCAGACTTTGATAACAAAGTATGATGACAAAATTTTCCCACGATGGACAGCCGCACCACCTTCCTGTTCAAGTGAGCACAGCACAACAATGTGAGTCCAAAAATGTATTGTATGCTGCTACATAAATGACGTAATATGGCAGAGATATATATATATACTGTAGCTAAGAAAGTAAGCTGTTAGCAGACCATGTGCCTCACCGAATGAATGAACTATTCCACTACCAGACAAGGCTTTGCTGATAGCCAGGTGCAGCAGTGGTACTGATGTTGGGACTCTGCTGTTGGGACAGCTTTATGTAGGTTCTAACAGTATGTGGGCACCATCTTTCACCGTTATAGTGCAATTAATGTATTGTTTATTGTTGTATTGTGTAGTGGTTTTGTTGGCATGTGTCGTGGAGAATCGTAACAAAATGTAACACTTACAAGATCTTGTGAATTCAATATAGGCTTTTAATACAAACATATCAGAAGCCTAGATGGTCGGCGGAACACACCCTTTTCCAGAGCACTGGCTCTGATTTATACACATACAACATATGAGTCCATCCCACATGCAAATTAAGTTACTTCCCTCAGTCCATCTGCCACCATTATCTTTCAATCTGTGCTTCCTGCTTGTTCACGCCCAATAACGCCATATCTGCTTTCAGTCAAGTTATAATGGTGACAGGACCTCTTCATGTCCCAAAAATAATACATGCCCATCTTATCCTATGGTCCCCTTAAGTTCAGCTTGGTGTGGTCTTTGGTATGTCTGTCCTTATTAGGACTAGTAGACTATGTGTCTCTTCTCTTCATGTCCTAAAAATATATATGCCCTATGTCTATAGTCCATCCGTTGGTCATTTGGCTGACCACCTCCTTTGTATGTTCCTCTGACCTTGGTATGTCCAGCTGTCCTATGCTCTCATGGCCTTACTTTGGCTTCCTGTCCTATATAATAGACAATGCATTTTACCAGAATGGCAAATGCACTCTAAGTGTATCTTTCTCTTGTGGTACAGTATTATGTTTCTCCCTATATGTACATCTTTCTCCCACAAAAGCATCCAAATTTTTTTATTTTCTTTGCCCCACCAAGATATACAAACTAAAATCGTCACTTATCATATTCCCTCTATCATATTCCCTTCCATCATATTCCCTCTCTCATATTCCCTCTCTCATATTCCCTCTCTCATATTCCCTTCCATCATATTCCCCACTATCATATTCTGGGAATTATATTCCCTCTACACATGGTTGCCCGAGATGGCATAGCAGTTCAGACGTCTTTTGTCCTCGTCTTGTCGTGTCGTGTATATATATATATTTACAACTTTTTTCACATACATTTTATTTTTATTTTCCATCAACTCATCTTCAATACACTCTCCTGCAACCCGCCTCACCAATTTATATTTATAAATAAGTATTATTTACCTCAAATCTGCAATCCTCCAAGAAGCTAGCCAGAAGCTAGCCAGAAACTCCAAGAAGCTAGCCAGAAACTAGCCAGAAGCTAGCCAGGAGCTAGCCAGAAGCTTATCAGAAGCTAGTTAGCTTCTTTACTGGCAACTCGTTAGTATTCAGCTAACCACGGTTTGTGGTCATCAGCTATCCTTTAGCTCGAAAATCTATCGCCAGTTTTGTACGGCGCAGCGCGGCTCGGAACGGAACATACCGGACCAATTTTTCTCTCCATGTCCCTGGATTTCAACTGCTCTCTGGACATTCACTCCCGGATCTCACAGCTAGCTGGCTGCTATCCGTGTGTCTATCTGCTTTCGTCGATTCCGGAGCAAACATCAATTACTCCGGAGCTAGCCAGCTCCGTCAATCACTCCTGAGCTCCGTCAATCACTCCTGGGCTGCAGTCACCTATCCGGACCCGTTTTACTGCCTACGCGGAGCCCCACCGGGCCTTCACAACTGGACTGCCGACGTTATCTACCCAAAGGAGATCCGGCTGGCTCCTCCGTCGCGACGTTACCTGAACGCCCATCTGCGGCCTGCTAACCGTTAGCTGTCTTACCGGCTGCTCTCAGAATAGACAATCGGACAATTTATTTATTTTTATTATTATTATGTTTCTTCTTGGGCCTCTATAACTATATCTATTGTTTTTATTTTTTTGTTGTTGTGTGATTTGGACTAATCCCCTCTACCACACGGAACCCCACTAATCTACTGACGGAACGCAAGAGGTGGCTAACAACAGACCTCCATCCTATGCTAGCTTGCTACCGATGTCCTGGCTAGCTGTCTAAATCGCCGTGACCCCCAAACCAACCTCTCCACTCCCTGGACCCCTTTTGATCACTCGACTAAGGATGCCACTCCTTAATGTCAATATGTCTTGTCCATTGCTGTTCTGGTTAGTGTTTATTGGCATATTTCACTGTAGAGCCTCTAGTCCTGCTCACTATACTTTATCCAACTTATTAGTTCCACCACCCACACATGCAATGACATCTCCTGGTTTCAATGATGTTTCTAGAGACAATATCTCTCTCTTCATCACTGAAAACCTAGGTTTACCCCTATTCACATCCTACCATACCTTTGTCTGTACATTATACCTTGATGCTATTTTATCGCCCCCAGAAACCTCCTTTTACTCTCTGTTCCAGACGTTCTAGACTACCAATTCTTATTGCTTTTAGCCGTACCCTTATTCTTCTCCTCCTATGTTCCTCTGGCGATGTAGAGGTGAATCCAGGCCCTGCAGTGCCTAGCTCCACTCCTATTCCCTAGGCGCTCTCTTTTGATGACTTCTGTAACCGTAATAGCCTTGGTTTCATACATGTTAACATTTGAAGCCTCCTCCCTAAGTTTGTTCTATTCACTGCTTTAGCACACTCTGCCAACCCGGATGTTCTAGCTGTGTCTGAATCCTGGCTTAGGAAGACCACCAAAAATTCAGAAATTTTAATTCCAAACTACAACATTTTCAGACAAGATAGAACTGCCAAAGGGGGCGGTGTTGCAATCTACTGCAAAGATAGCCTGCAGAGTTCTGTCCTACTATCCAGGTCTGTACCCAAACAATTTGAACTTCTACTTTTAAAAATCCACCTCTCTAAAAACAAGTCTCTCACCGTTGCCGCCTGCTATAGACCACCCTCTGCCCCCAGCTGTGCTCTGGACACCATATGTGAACTGATTGCCCCCCATCTATCTTCAGAGCTCGTGCTGCTAGGTGACCTAAACTGGAACATGCTTAACACCCCAGCCATCCTACAATCTAAACTTGATGCCCTCAATCTCACACAAATTATCAATGAACCTACCAGGTACCCCCCCAAAGCCTTAAACACGGGCACCCTCATAGATATCATCCTAACCAACTTCCCCTCTAAATACACCTCTGCTGTCTTCAACCAAGATCTCAGCGATCACTGACTGTTCTCCCCAGACCTGACTGCCCTTAACCAACACAAAAACATCCTATGGCATTCTGCATTAGCATCGAACAGCCCCCGTGATATGCAGCTGTTCAGGGAAGCTAGAAACCGTTACACACAGGCAGTTAGAAAAGCCAAGGCTAGCTTTTTCAAGCAGAAATTTGCTTCCTGCAACACTAACTCAAAAAAGTTCTGGGACACTGTAAAGTCCATGGAGAATAAGAACACCTCCTCCCAGCTGCCCACTGCACTGAAGATAGGAAACACTGTCACCACTGATAAATCCACCATAATTGAGAATTTCAATAAGCATTTTTCTACGGCTGGCCATGCTTTCCACCTGGCTACTCCTGGGACACTTGGGCGAGTTGCTGTTGGGGGTGCAGCACTGCACCCCCAACAGCAACTCGCCCAAGCCTTCCCCATTTCTCCTTCTCCCAAATCCATTCAGCTGAAGTTCTGAAAGAGCTGAAAAATCTGGACCCCTACAAATCAGCCGGGCTAGACAATCTGGACCCTTTCTTTCTAAAATTATCTGCCGAAATTGTTGCCACCCCTATTACTAGCCTGTTCAACCTCTCTTTCGTGTCGTCTGAGATTCCCAAAGATTGGAAAGCAGCTGCGGTCATCCCCCTCTTCAAAGGGGGGGACACTCTTGACCCAAACTGCTACAGACCTATATCTATCCTACCATGCCTTTCTAAGGTCTTCGGAAGCCAAGTCAACAAACAGATTACCGACCATTTCGAATCTCACCATACCTTCTCTGCTATGCAATCTGGTTTCAGAGCTGGTCATGGGTGCACCTCAGCCACGCTCAAGGTCCTAAACGATATCTTAACCGCCATCGATAAGAAACATTACTGTGCAGCCGTATTCATTGATCTGGCCAAGGCTTTCGACTCTGTCAACCACCACATCCTCATCGGCAGACTCGACAGCCTTGGTTTCTCAAATGATTGCCTCGCCTGGTTCACCAACTACTTCTCTGATAGAGTTCAGTGTGTCAAATCGGAGGGTCTGCTATCCGGACCTCTGGCAGTCTCTATGGGGGTGCCACAGGGTTCAATTCTTGGACCGACTCTCTTCTCTGTATACATCAATGAGGTCGCTCTTGCTGCTGGTGAGTCTCTGATCCACCTCTACGCAGACGACACCATTCTGTATACTTCCGGCCCTTCTTTGGACACTGTGTTAACAACCCTCCAGGCAAGCTTCAATGCCATACAACTCTCCTTCCGTGGCCTCCAATTGCTCTTAAATACAAGTAAAACTAAATGCATGCTCTTCAACCGATCGCTACCTGCACCTACCCGCCTGTCCAACATCACTACTCTGGACGGCTCTGACTTAGAATACGTGGACAACTACAAATACTTAGGTGTCTGGTTAGACTGTAAACTCTCCTTCCAGACCCATATCAAACATCTCCAATCCAAAGTTAAATCTAGAATTGGCTTCCTATTTCGCAACAAAGCATCCTTCACTCATGCTGCCAAACATACCCTTGTAAAATTGACCATCCTACCAATCCTCACTTTGGCGATGTCATTTACAAAATAGCCTCCAATACCCTACTCAACAAATTGGATGCAGTCTATCACAGTGCAATCCGTTTTGTCACCAAAGCCCCATATACTACCCACCATTGCGACCTGTACGCTCTCGTTGGCTGGCCCTCGCTTCATACTCGTCGCCAAACCCACTGGCTCCATGTCATCTACAAGACCCTGCTAGGTAAAATCCCCCCTTATCTCAGCTCGCTGGTCACCATAGCATCTCCCACCTGTAGCACACGCCCAGCAGGTATATCTCTCTAGTCACCCCCAAAACCAATTCTTTCTTTGGCCGCCTCTCCTTCCAGTTCTCTGCTGCCAATGACTGGAACGAACTACAAAAATCTCTTAAATTGGAAACACTTATCTCCCTCACTAGCTTTAAGCACCAACTGTCAGAGCATCTTACAGATTATTGCACCTGTACATAGCCCACCTATAATTTAGCCCAAACAACTACCTCTTTCCCAACTGTATTTAATTTATTTATTTATTTTGCTCCTTTGCACCCCATTAATTTTATTTCTACTTTGCACATTCTTCCATTGCAAAACTACCATTCCAGTGTTTTACTTGCTATATTGTATTTACTTTGCCACCATGGCCTTTTTTGCCTTTACCTCCCTTCTCACCTAATTTGCTCACATTGTATATAGACTTGTTTTTTTACTGTATTATTGACTGTATGTTTGTTTTACTCCATGTGTAACTCTGTGTCGTTGTATGTGTCGAACTGCTTTGCTTTATCTTGGCCAGGTCGCAATTGTAAATGAGAACTTGTTCTCAACTTGCCTACCTGGTTAAATAAAGGTGAAAAATAAATAAATAAATAAATATCATATTCCCTTCCATCATATTCCTCTCTATCATATTCCTTCTATCATATTACCCTCTATCATTTTCCTTATATATCATATTACCCTCTATCATATTCCGCTCTATCACATTTCTTCCGTCATATTCCCCTCAATGCGAGCTGTGGCAAGAGCATGGAGGCGCTACCAGGAGACAGGCCAGTACATCAGGAGACGTGGAGGAGGCCGTAGGAGGGCAACAACCCAGCAGCAGGACCGCTACCTCCGCATTTGTGCAAGGAGGAGCAGGAGGAGCACTGCCAGAGCCCTGCAAAACGACCTTCAGCAGGCCACAAATGTGCATGTGTCTGCTCAAACGGTCAGAAACAGACTCCATGAGGGTGGTATGAGGGCCCAACGTCCACAGGTGGGGGTTGTGCTTACAGCCCAACACCATGCAGGACGTTTGGCATTTGCCAGAGAACACCAAGATTAGGAAATTCGCCACTGGTGCCATGTGCTCTTCACAGATGAAAGCAGGTTCACACTGAGCACATGTGACAGACGTGACAGAGTCTGGAGACGCCGTGGAGAACGTTCTGCTGCCTGCAACATCCTCCAGCATGACCGGTTTGGCGGTGGGTCATTCATGGTGTGGGGTGGCATTTCTTTGGGGGCCGCACAGCCCTCCATGTGCTCGCCAGAGGTAGCCTGACTGCCATTAGGTACCGAGATGAGATCCTCAGACCCCTTGTGAGACCATATGCTGGTGCGGTTGGCCCTGGGTTCCTCCTAATGCAAGACAATGCTAGTTCCTGCTAGAGGAAGGCATTGATGCTATGGACTGGCCCGCCCGTTCCCCAGACCTGAATCCAATTGAGCTGAATCTTGGACATCATGTCTCGCTCCATCCACCAACGCCACGTTGCACCACAGACTGTCCAGGAGTTGGCGGATGCTTTAGTCCAGGTCTGGGAGGAGATCCCTCAGGAGACCATCCGCCACCTCATCAGGAGCATGCCCAGGCGTTGTAGGGAGATCATACAGGCACGTGGAGGCCACACACACTACTGAGCCTCATTTTGACTTGTTTTAAGGACATCACATCAAAGTTGGATCAGCCTGTAGTGTGGTTTTCCACTTTAATTTTGAGTGTGACTCCAAATCCAGACCTCCATGGGTTGATAAATTTGATTTCCATTGATAATTTTGTGTGATTTTGTTGTCAGCACATTCAACTATGTAAAGAAAAAAGTATTTAATAAGAATATTTCATTCATTCATATCTAGGATGTGTTATTTTAGTGTTCCCTTAATTGTTTTGAGCAGTGTATCCCTCTCTATCATGTTAATCTCTATCATAATTTAAGGACCGACGCCGGAGATGAGATGCAGGTACGGGGAGTCAAGACAGGAACAGCTTCAGCACACTGGTAAACAAGGACAGATGACTTTCAATGCAGAAACAGGGAACAGAGAGTGGAACCCGACAGATATGGGGAAGATAATGATAGAGGTGATTGAGTCCAGGTGAGAACAATAATCACTGACCCGCAAGATGGGGGAAGGCAGGTGTGCGTAATGATGATGACAGAAGCGATCAATGCTGGGGAGCTTGGCGCCCTCGACAGACAGCGGGGAAGATAGGTAGCAGGAGTGACACATATTCCCCTCTATCAAATTCCCCTCTATCATATTACTCTCCAACATTTTCCCTCAATCATAATCAAATCAAGTCAAATCAAATGTATTTATATAGCCCTTCGTACATCAGCTGATATCTCAAAGTGCTGTACAGAAACCCAGCCTAAAACCCCAAACAGCAAGCAATGCAGGTGTAGAAGCACGGTGGCTAGGAAAAACTCCCTAGAAAGGCCAAAACCTAGGAAGAAACCTAGAGAGGAACCAGGCTATGTGGGGTGGCCAGTGCTCTTCTGGCTGTGCAGGGTGGAGATTATAACAGAACATGGCCAAGATGTTCAAATGTTCATAAATGACCAGCATGGTCCAATAATAATAAGGCAGAACAGTTGAAACTGGAGCAGCAGCACGGCCAGGTGGACTGGGGACAGCAAGGAGTCATCATGTCAGGTAGTCCTGAGGCATGGTCCTAGGGCTCAGGTCCTCCGAGAGAGAGACAGAAAGAGAGAAAGAGAGAATTAGAGAGAGCACACTTAAATTCACACATGACACCGAATAGGACAGGAGAAGTACTCCAGATATAACAAACTGACCCTAGCCCCCCGACACATAAACTACTGCAGCATAAATACTGGAGGCTGAGACAGGAGGTGTCAGGAGAGACTGTGGCCCCATCCGAGGACACTCCCGGACAGGGTCAAACAGGAAGGATATAACCCACCCACTTTGCCAAAGCACAGCCCCCACACCACTAGAGGGATATCTTCAACCACCAACTTACCATCCTGAGACAAGGCCGAGTATAGCCCACAAAGATCTCCGCCACGGCAAAACCCAAGGGGGAGCGCCAACCCAGACAGGAAGATCACATCAGTGACTCAACCCACTCAGGTGACGCACCCCTCCCAGGGATGGTATGAAAGAGCCCCAGTAAGCCAGTGACTCCTGTAATAGGGTGACTCAGTAGGGTGACCCAGTGACCCAGTAATATGGTGACCAAGTGACTCAGCCCCTGCCTCTATCATGTTCATTAAATATCATATTAAACTCAATCACATTCCTCTCTATCATTTCCCCCTCTATCATATTCCTCTCTTTGATTTTCTGCTCTATCAAATTCCTTCTATCATATTACCCTCTATCATTTTTACTATACATCATAATCCCCTCTATCATATTCCTCTCTGTCACGAGGGACTAGGTGTGTGAGGAATAATCAGGCGCAGAGAGCAGAGAGTTCCACAGGAAGAAGTGCACTTTAATTCGGGACCAAAAGCAATGCCCAGAAAACGGTGCACGGAAAAATATGGACCAACCCAAAACACAGGGTACCAGGTCCAGAGCACGAACACACCTAATAACACACAAACGTAACACAAGAATAATCCTGCACAAAACAGGGGCGGGTATTCTAACTTTAAATAAGGAAGCCCATCAGGCAAACACAAATAGACACAGGTGCAACTAATAAGATAAAACAAATGGAAAATGAAAAAGGGATCGGTGGCTGCTAGCAGGCCGGTGACGACGACTGCCGAGCACCACCCAAACAGGCAGGGGAGCCAACTTCGACGCACGCCCCCCTGACGTGCGGCTCCCGCAGCGCGCTGCCACTGGCCTCAAGGGCGACCCGGAGGGCGAGGCGCTGGGCGATCTGGGTGGAGGCGGTGGAAGTCTATCAGGAGTGAAGGTTCCAAAATGTCCCCCACCGGTACCCAGCACCTCTCCTCCGGACCGTACCACTCCCAGTCCACGAGGTACTGTAGGCCCCTCACCCGGCTTCTTGAGTCCAGAATGCCACGTACTGTGTACGCCGGGGACCCCTCGATGTCCAGAGGGGGTGGAGGGACCTCAGGCACCTCACCTTCTTGAAGGGGACCAGCCACCTCCAGCCTGAGGAGAGACACATGAAACGAGGGGTTAATATGATAATACGTAGGAAGTTGTAACCTGTAACACACCTCGTTTATTCTCCTCAGGACTTTAAATGGCCCCACACACTGCGGCCCCAGCTTCCGGCAGGGCAGGCGGAGGGGCAGGTTTCGTGTCGAGAGCCAGACCCGGTCCCCCAGTGCGAACACGGGGGCATCACTGCGGTGCTGGTCAGCGCTCTTCTTCTGCCGTCCCCCCGCCAGTCTCAGCGATTCCTGGACGGCTTTCCAGGTGTCCTTTGAGCGCTGTACCCATTCCTCTACCGCAGGAGCCTCGGTCTGACTCTGATGCCATGGGGCCAGGACCGGCTGGTAGCCCAACACACACTGAAGAGGGAACATGTTCGTTGAGGAGTGGCGGAAGGAGTTCTGAGCGAGCTCAGCCCAAGGAACATACCTCGCCCACTCACCTGGCCGGTCCCGGCCATATGACAGCAGAGACCTGCCTACATCCTGGTTTACTCGCTCCACCTGCCCATTATTCTCGAGGTGGAAGACATGGGTAAACAGTGCCTCCGCAGTCTGCAGGGCTGTAGGGAGACCGGGCAACGGGATGAGACGGCAGGACTTAGACAACTGATCCACAACGACCAGGATCGTAGTACTTCCTTGGGAAGGGGGAAGGTCGGTGAGGAAGTCCACCGATAAGTGGGTCCACGGCCATTGTGGAACGGGGAGGGGCTGTAACTTCCCTCTAGGCAAGTGTCGAGGAGCCTTGCTCTGAACGCACACCGAGCAGGAGGAGACATACAATCTCACGTCCTTAGCCAACTTGGGCCACCTGTATCTCCCCCTAAGACTCCGCACTGTCCTCTCGATGCCAGGATGACCCGAGGAGGGTAGAGTATGAGCCCAACGGATTAGTTTATCACGGACCCCCCTCGGCACGTACTGAGCCCCTGCTGGACACTGAGGGGGGGCCGGCTCTAACCGTGATGCCCTCTCTATCTCCGATACCACCTCCCATACTACCGGTGCCACGATACATAAAGGTGGAAGGATGGGGGTCGGCTCGACGGACCGCACCTCGGTATCATAGAGACGGGACAGCGCGTCGGCTTTAGTCTTTTGGGAGCCTGGCCGGTACGAGATGGTGAAACGAAACCGGGTAAAGAACATGGCCCACCTAGCCTGATGTGGATTCAGCCTCCTCGCTGCCCGGATATACTCGAGAGTACGATGGTCAGTCCAGATGAGAAAAGGGTGCTTAGCCCCCTCAAGCCAATGTCTCCACACCTTCAGAGCCTTGACTACAGCTAACAACTCCCGGTCCCCCACATCATAGTTTCGCTCCGCCGGACCGAGCTTCCTCGAAAAGAAGGCACAAGGGCGGAGCTTTGGTGGCACGCCCGTGCGCTGGCACAGAATCGCCCCGACCCCAGCCTCGGACGCGTCCACCTGCACTATGAACGCTAAAGAGGGGTCCTGATACGCCAACACGGGCGCATTGGTGAACAGCTCCTTCAGGCGACTGAAAACTCTGCCCGCCTCTGCTGACCAACGCAAGTGCACCGGTCCTCCCTTCAGCAGTGAGGTAATGGGAGCAGCCACCTGAACAAAACCCAGGAGTTTTGTAGTAATTGGCAAACCCTAAAAACCGCTGCATCTCTTTCACCGTGGTCGGAGTCAGCCAATTATGCACGGCTGTAATGCAGTCACACTCCATCACCACCCCGGAGGTAGAAATACGATAACCCAGGAAGGAAACGGCCTGTTTGAAGAACACACATTTCTCAGCCTTGACATACAGGTCATGCTCCAGCAGTCGCCCAAGTACCTTACGCACCAGAGACACGTGCGCCGCGCGTGTGGCAGAATAGATCAGGATGTCATCGATGTACACTACCACTCCCTGCCCGAGCAGGTCTCGGAGAATCTCGTCTACGAAGAGTTGGAAGACGGCTCGAGCATTCTTCAACCCATATGGCATGACGCGGTACTCAGAATGGCCAGATGCAGTACTAAATGTGGTTAACCACTCATCCCTTCCCCGGATACGCTCCAGATTATACGCACTCCTCAGGTCCAGTTTTGTGAAGAAGCGTGAAACGATTCCACTGCCGTAGCGATGAGAGGTAGTGTGTAAGTAAACCCCACTGTGATAGAATTTAGACCTCGATAATCAATGCACGGGCTCAGACCTCCCTCCTTCTTCTTCACAAAAAAGAAGCTTGAGGAGATGGGTGATGCGGAGGGCCGAATGTACCCCTGTCCCAGAGATTCAGTAACATATGTCTCCATAGCTACCGTCTCCTCCTGGGACAATGGGTACACGTGACTCCTAGGAAGGTCAGCGTTCTCCAGGAGGTCTATCGCGCAGTCCCCTCGACGATGGGGTGTGGTGGGTCGCCTTCCTCTTACTGAAGGCGATAGCCAAATGCGCACGGTGTAAACCTGGTCTGGACTCTCCACCGTTGTCGCACCAATGGAAACTCCTATACACCTGCCTGAACACTCCTCTGACCACCCTCTAAGCGCCCCTGTTGCCAGGAAATCACCGGGTTGTGATGAGCTAGCCAGGAATTCCCAACACCACTGGTGTTGTAATCCGCTCCCTTATGACCCCCTGCGTTACCATGTCCAGTGGCACCATGGCCTCCTGACCACTCCTGACCCAAATGGTTGGCTATCTAAGGAGTGCACGGGAAAGGTAGGTCTAACGGCACCAGGGGAATCCCTAGCCTTAACGCGAGCCCACGATCCATGAAGTTCCCAGCTGCGCCTGAATCGACTAGCGCCTTATGCTGTAGATAGGGAGAAAACCCAGGAAAAGAGGTTAACACAAAAATATAAGACCGACAGGAAGCTCTGGGTGAGTCTGGTGCTGACTCACCTGGGGTGACCGAGTAGTGCTCCGCCTGCCCCCCGACTCCCAGCCGAGTTCCTCCAGCACCGGTCGGCCGTGTGTCCTCGCCGACCACACCTGGTGCAGGAAGAAACTCCTCCTCCGGGTCCCCCTCGATGCAGCCCCCCTAACTCCATGGGGATGGAAGCAGGAGGGCCTGGGGGTGGAAACAACAGGGCCTGTTCCGGATGCCCGCGGGCAGCCAGCAGTTTGTCCAGACGAATGGACATGTCTATAAGTTCATCCAAACTGAGGGTGGTGTCCCGACACGCTAGCACCCTGCGGACATCCTCCCTGAGGCTACATCGGAAATAGTCCATCAAAGCCCTGTCGTTCCACCCTGCTCCTGCGCGCTCCTCGTCTCCTGTCGCAGGTGGAACAGCCGTTCACCCGCTGCACGACCCTCTGGTGGGTGATTGAACACATCTCGGAATCGGCGGGTGAACTATGGGTAGTGATCCCTCGCCGAGTCTGGGCCATTCCACACTGCGTTTGCCCACTCCAGGGCTCGTCCCGTCAGACAGGAGACTCGGACCCTCTCCTCCATTGATGGGATAGGAGGTGCGGCTGCTTCTGCTAATTCCAATCACGGGGTGCGGGAGTCTGTCACGAGGGACTAGGTGTGTGAGGAAGAATCAGGCGCAGAGAACAGAGAGTTCCACAGGAAGAAGTGCACTTTAATTCGGGACCAAAAGCAATGCCCACAACACAGGGCGCGGAAAAATATGGACCAACCCAAAACACAGGGTACCAGGTCCAGAGCACGAACACACCTAACAACATACAAACGTAACACAAGAATAATCCCGCACAAAACAAGAGCGGGTATACTAACTTTAAATAAGGAAGCCAATCAAGCAAACACAAATAGACACAGGTGCAACTAATAAGACAAAACAAACGGTGGCGGCTAGCAGGCCGGTGACGACGACTGCCGAGCCCCGCCCGAACAGGCAGAGGAGCAAACTTTGGCGGAAGTCGTGACACCCTCTATCATATTCCCTCCATCATAATCATCTCTATCATATTCCCTCTGTCATGTTC
>NW_027036328.1:0-13684 GCF_034236695.1 Oncorhynchus nerka | reverse complement strand
CCGGGTACTGGGTGGTAGCCGGCTAGTAACAGTGACTAAGGTCAGGGTACTGGGTGGTAGCCGGCTAGTAACAGTGACTAAGGTTCAGGGCAGGATACTGAGGCTGGCTAGTGGTGACTATTTAACAGTCTGATGGCCTGGAGATAGAAGCTGTTAATCAGTCTTTCGGTCCCATCTTTGACGCACCTGTAACTGTCTCCTCCTTCTGGATGGTAGCGGGATGAACAGACCATGGCTCGAGGTGGCTGAGGTCCTTAATGATCTTCTTGGCCTTCCTGTGATACCGGTTGCTGTAGATGTCCTGGAGGGCAGGAAGTGTTCCCCTAGTGATGCGTTGGGCTGACCGCACCACCCTCTGGAGAGCCCTGTGGTTGCGGACGGAGCATTTGTCGTGCCAGGAGGTGATGCATCCATACCTCCTGCCCATCACCTTCAGCGAAGGTATCACTCTACACTCTTTCACGATCTCAAGGGACGTTACTGCACACATCAGAGTATCTAGCATCCGGCCTAGTCGCATGTAAAATGTAAGCAAACAATGGAACTGTACACAGACACTATATAGCCTCAAAACATGGTGAAAACGATCACGTTGATATCATGAACGGTCAGTCCTTGCATCCATAGGTCTGTCTGTTCATTTGAGAGTGATTACATTTCTCCAGGCCCATCCTTCAGCTTTTTTTTTTATACAAAAACAGAGGCTGGATGGATCAATTGAGGACTTGAGCTTCAAATGTCAAGCTCGCTTTAAAGCTGATCTAACACGGTTCAAATTTGTATTAGTCGGGCGGGATATGCATGGTATACTTCTTCCAATGAAATGCTTACTTCAGATTCGTATTGAATCCCAGGCAAATGTTCGCCTAACACATGTTCGATATGTGTTCAATATGTCCACTGGCTTCTAGAATTAGATGTTGTAACAGTGTGTTAGATGTCACGCCCTGACCTTAGAGGACGTTTTATTCCTCTATTTGCTTAGGTCAGGGTGTGATGTAGGGTGGGCATTCTATGTTTTTGTTTTCTATGTTTCTTTATTTCTATGTTTTGGCCGGGTATGGTTCTCAATCAGGGACAGCTGTCTATCGTTGTCTCTGATTGGGTTTCATACTTAGGTAGCCCGTTCCCCTCCTTTCAGTGTGGGTAGTTAACTTTGTTAGAGGCATCATAGCACTGTTAAGCTTCCCGGTCATAGTGTCTTGGTTTTTTGGTGACATGCTAATAAAAAGGAATATGTACGCTCACCATGCTGCTCTTTGGTCCGCTTCTTACGATGCCCGTGACAGTTAGTTCATGCTAGTTCATGCTAACACTAATGCTAGGTCAATATGTGATGTGTAGCCTAGGTACTGTCTGTGTTTCTACATCTGCATAGCTTGGCTTTTTGGGGTTTTAGGCCGAGTTTCTGTATAAGTACTTTGTGACACCTGATGATGCAAAAGGTATTTCTAAATATTTTTGATTTGATTGTGTAAGCAAGTGCAATATGGTATAGTTATGTGTTAGTAACCTAAAGCTACATAAATATGTATGGTGCAACGGGCGTGTCAGTGATATTAGCTAGGTTAATATGAACAGTGTAACTAGTGAGTCAGTCATATTAGCATTAGCTAGGTTAATATGAACCGTGTAACCAGTGTGTCAGTAATATTAGCTAGTTTTATATGAGCAGTGCAACAAGCCTGTAAGTAATATTAGCATTAGCTAGTTCAATTTGAACTGTGTAACCAGTGTGTCAGTAATATTAGCATTAGCTAGTTTTATATGAGCAGTGCAACAAGCCTGTAAGTAATATTAGCATTAGCTAGTTTTATATGAGCAGTGCAACAAGCCTGTAAGTAATATTAGCATTAGCTAGTTTTATATGAGCAGTGCAACAAGCCTGTAAGTAATATTAGCATTAGCTAGTTTTATATGAGCAGTGCAACAGGCCTGTAAGTAATATTAGCATTAGCTAGTTTTATATGAGCAGTGCAACAAGCCTGTAAGTAATATTAGCATTAGCTAGTTCAATTTGAACTGTGTAACCAGTGTGTCAGTAATATTAGCATTAGCTAGTTTTATATGAGCAGTGCAACAAGCCTGTAAGTAATATTAGCATTAGCTAGTTTTATATGAGCAGTGCAACAAGCCTGTAAGTAATATTAGCATTAGCTAGTTTTATATGAGCAGTGCAACAAGCCTGTAAGTAATATTAGCATTAGCTAGTTTTATATGAGCAGTGCAACAAGCCTGTAAGTAATATTAGCATTAGCTAGTTCAATATGTGCTCTGCCTTCCAGACTCAGTGATTTACAATGGGTCTAATGAGGCATCATCAGGATGAAGAGGTTTGTTGTCGTGGGTAACCAGATGGACGTAGGCCCTGATTACGAGCAATTAACTCCCCCCCTCCACCCAAATAGCTTTGTTGTCGTTAACGTACATATTTTACACCTCATTACCGGAACCACCATGATTGGAGGTAGAGAAATAAATAAATAAAGATTCAGCAAAAGGAAGTCATTTTCATTTTAGATTCACAATATGCTTAGGATGCGAAAACAGGAATGTGAAATCAGGGGAGTAGAGAAAGAGAAGAAGAGAATGTGGAGTGGGTTAAAACACTCCAGGCCACATCTGTGTTTATCTGAATTAGCTTCAGGAAGTGACACATGATTTCTTATAATTAACTGTAAGCTTTTACCCACCCTCCCTCCCCTTCTTCCTTCCTCTCTTTTTTTTCTAATGTAAATGGCTTCAGCAATCAGGTCCTGAGCACTGAAATGTGCATCTGGGGGTGAAACGGGCAAGATGAGAACTAATTTTATTTTTAATCTTCTCTTTGCCGCCGAGCGTGCCATTCAGGCATCACGTCTTCCTGAAATTTCTCGCCTCTTTCATGGGAAACATATTGGGCCAACGTTGCGCCAGCTGTCTGGGAGAGAGGCCGTCTGCTGCCATTATCCCCGGGCCACCCCCCGCCCCCACCTTATGGCCGGCCAGTCTGCCAGGAGAAGGCCAATCTAAAATCAAAAGGTGTCTCTTTTCAATTCATGCTGTCCTTCCATACCATAACCCCCAACACAGAGAGAGAGACATACCATACCCCAAACACAGAGAGAGAGACATACCATACCCCAAACACAGAGAGAGAGACATACCATACCCCAAACACAGAGAGAGAGACATACCATACCCCAAACAGAGAGAGAGAGACATACCATACCCCAAACACAGAGAGAGAGACATACCATACCCCAAACACAGAGAGAGAGACATACCATACCCCAAACACAGAGAGAGACATACACATACCCCAAACACAGAGAGAAGACATACCATACCCCAAACACAGAGAGAAGAGACATACCATACCCCAAACACAGAGAGAGACACATACCATACCCCAACACACAGAGAGAGACATACCATACCCCAAACACAGAGAGAGAGACATACCATACCCCAAACACAGAGAGAGAGACATACCATACCCCCAACACAGAGAGAAACACACACACACACACACACACACACATACCATGACCCCAACACAGAGAGAAACACACGCACACACACACACACACACACACACACATACCATAACCCCAACACAGAGAGAAACACACACACACACACACACACACATACCATAACCCCAACACAGAGAGAAACACACACACACACAGTTAAACGCATATCAAATGTATTTATCAAGCCCTTTGTACATCAGCCAATATACAGAAACCCAGCCTAAAACCCCAAACAGCAAACAATGCAGGTGTAGAAGCATGGTGGCTATAAAAAGAATTCTTAAAAAGGAAGGAACCTTGGAAGAAACCTAGAGAGGAACCAGGCTCTGAGGGGTGGCCAGTCCTCTTCTGGCTGTGCCGGGTAGAGATTATAAACCTAGAGAGGAACCAGGCTCTGAGAGGTGGCCAGTCCTCTTCTGGCTGTGCCGGGTAGAGATTATAAACCTAGAGAGGAACCAGGCTCTGAGGGGTGGCCAGTCCTCTGCTGGCTGTGCCGGGAAGAGATTATAACAGTACATGGCCAAAACCTAGGAAGAAACCTAGAGAGGAACCAGGCTCTGAGGGATGGCCAGTCCTCTTCTGGCTGTACCAGGGTGGAGATTATAACAGAACATGGCCAAGACCTTGGAAGAGACCTAGAGAGGAACCAGGCTCTGAGGGGTGGCCTGTCCTCTTCTGGCTGTACCAGGGTGGAGATTATAACAGAACATGGCCAAGACCTTGGAAGAGACCTAGAGAGGAACCAGGCTCTGAGGGATGGCCAGTCCTCTTCTGGCTGTACCAGGGTGGAGATTATAACAGAACATGGCCAAGAACTTGGAAGAGACCTAGAGAGGAACCAGGCTCTGAGGGGTGGCCAGTCCTCTTCTGGCTGTGCCGGGGGGAGATTATAACAGTACATGGCCAAGACCTAGGAAGAAACCTAGAGAGGAACCAGGCTCTGAGGGATGGCCAGTCCTCTTCTGGCTGTACCAGGGTGGAGATTATAACAGAACATGGCCAAGATGTTCAAACCTTCATAGATGACCAGCAGGGTCAAATAAAAGTAATAATCACAGTGGTTGTAGAGGGAGCAACAGGTCAGCACCTCAGGAGACATGGCCTGACCTGGTGTAGATGTGGTGAGACATGGCCTGGTGTAGATTTTGGTGAGACATGGCCTGGTGTAGATGTGGTGAGGCATGGCCTGGTGTGGATGTGGTGAGGCCTGACCTGGTGTAGATGTGGTGAGACATGGCCTGGTGTAGATGTGGTGAGGCCTGACCTGGTGTAGATGTGGTGAGGCATGGCCTGGTGTGGATGTGGTGAGGCCTGACCTGGTGTAGATGTGGTGAGGCCTGACCTGGTGTAGATGTGGTGAGACATGGCCTGGTGTAGATGTGGTGAGTTATGGCCTGTTGTAGATGTGGTGAGGCATGGCCTGGTGTAGATGTGGTGAGGCATAGCCTGGTGTAGATGTGGTGAGGCATGGCCTGGTGTAGATGTGGTGAGACATGGCCTCTGTGTAGATATGGTGAGATATGGCCTGGCCTGGTGTAGATGTGGTGAGACATGGCCTGGTGTAGATGTGGTGAGACATGGCCTCGTGTAGATATGGTGAGATATGGCCTGGCCTGGTGTAGTTGTGGTGAGTTATGGCCTGGTGTAGATGTGGTGAGTTATGGCCTGGTGTAGATGTGGTGAGATATGGCCTGGTGTAGATGTGGTGAGATATGGCCTGGTGTAGATGTGGTGAGATATGGCCTGGTGTAGATGTGGTGTGGCATGGCCTGGTGTAGATATGGTGAGATATGGCCTGGTGTAGATGTCGTGAGTTATGGCCTGGTGTAGATGTGGTGAGTTATGGCCTGTTGTAGATGTGGTGAGATATGGCCTGGTGTAGATGTGGTGTGGCATGGCCTGGTGTAGATATGGTGAGATATGGCCTGGTGTAGATGTTGTGAGTTATGGCCTGGTGTAGATGTGGTGAGACATGGCCTGGCCTGGTGTAGATGTGGTGAGACATGGCCTGGTGTAGATATGGTGAGATATGGCCTGGTGTAGATGTGGTGAGACCTGGCCTGGTGTAGATGTGGTGAGGCATGGCCTGTTGTGAATGGTGTGTAGATGGTAGGTAAGCAGATTCTCTTTCCATTACCTTACCAGGCAGATGTGCTCATGTGGGAGGTTTTGACCACACATTGTGTGTGTGTGTGTGTGTGTGTGTGTGTGTGTGTGTGTGTGTGTGTGTGTGTGTGTGTGTGTGTGTGTGTGTGTGTGTGCGCGCGTGCACGTACGTGTACGTGTGTGTGTGCTCAGATGCTCAGTGAAGCTGGCAGCTGTTTCCTGCCCTGTGAGGAAGTGTAGTTCTGCTCTCCCAGCAGTCACAGTCCATCACGCACACACACAGCTTGTTCCCTCCCCTGTGATGTGAGGTCCTTCCGTGTCTCTGTTGCACCCCACCGCGTCGCCCTGCATCTCTCGTCTCATGCCTCTCAGATACGCACATACACACACACACACTCTCATTGAGATGGAACATCAAGCTTGTGTGTGTGTGTGTGTGTGTGTGTGTGTGTGTGTGTGTGTGTGTGTGTGTGTGTGTGTGTGTGTGTGTGTGTGTGTGTGTGTGTGTGTGTGTGTGTGTGTGTGTGTGTGTGTGTGTGTGTGTGTGTGTGTGATACTGTATATGAAGGCACAGGGAGAGAGAGAGAGCACGCCAAGCAATGACAGACCCAAACACGTGTAGCATACATATCTATCTTACTAAGGATGACTGACCCAGCTCAGCATGCCACTGTCATTCCACATATAGTTAACAACATCTCTGGTCTAGTTGTATCCCCCACCCCGTCTGTAAATAGCCCACTCAGTCGACCACACCAGTATTTCTACTTGCACATCATCATCTGCTCATCTATTACTCCAGTGTTAATCTGATCAATTGTAATTACTTCACTATATTCCCTACCTCCTCACGCCATTTGCAGACACTGTATATATATACTTTCTTTTTCTTCAATTGTGTTATTGACTGTACGTTTGTATACGTGTAACTCTGTTGTTGTTGTTTTTGTCGCACTGCTTTGCTTTATCTTGGCCAGGTCGCAGTTGAAATGCGAACTAAATGAGAACTTGTTCTCAACTGGCCTACCTGGTCAAATAAAGGTGAAATAAATCACTGTGCAGACATCAGGGTACATTCAAAGTCAGTCAATTCGGGAAGTCAAATGAAATTGGGCATCTTGAAAAAAGGACACATTTTTTTCAATGACCGCTCAATAATCTAAAGAGGAGAAGAAATGAATTTTAATAGTTGTAAAAACATTCATTTAATTCAAATCACTTCCTGAATTAAGTGACTTCAAGTTGAATTGACCCCAATCCTGACAGACATATCACTACATCTGGCCTGACAAACATACTACTACATCAGTCCTGACAGACATATCACTACATCACCCCTGACAGACATATCACTACATCAGTCCTGACAGACATATCACTACATCAGTCCTGACAGACATATCACTACATCACCCCTGACAGACATATCACTACATCAACCCTGACAGACATATCACTACATCACCCCTGACAGACATATCACTACATCACCCCTGACAGACATATCACTACATCAGTACTGATAGACATATCACTACATCACCCCTGACAGACATATCACTACATCTGTCCTGACAGACATATCACTACATCACCCCTGACAGACATATCACTACATCAGTACTGATAGACATAACACTACATCAGTCCTGACAGACATATCACTACATCAGTCCTGACAGACATATCACTACATCAGTCCTGTCAGACATATCACTACATCACCCCTGACAGACATATCACTACATCACCCCTGACAGACATATCAGAGCCTCGCAAAGGAAATTGCACCTATTGGTAGATGGTCAAAAAAACTAAACAGACAATAGATATTCCTTTAATCACGTTGAAGTTATTGTTCACACTTTGGATGGTGTATCAATGCAGTGCTACAAAGACACAGGTGTCCTTCCTAACTCAGTTGCCGGAGAGGAAGGAAACCAGTCAGGATTTCACCAATGGTGACTTTAAAACAGTTACACATAGTTTAATGGCTGTGATAGGAAAAACTGAGGATGGATCAACAACATTTTAGTTACTCCACAATACTAACCTAAATGACACAGAGTGAAAAGAAGGAAGCCTGTACAGAGTACAGATATTCCAAAACTTGCTTCTTTTTTTGCGATAAGGCACTAAAAGTAAAACTACAAAAAATGTAACAAAGAAATTCACTTTTTGTCCTGAAGTAAAGTGTTATGTTTGAGGCAAATACAACACAACACTGAGTACCACTCCATATGTCCAAGCATGGATATGGCTGCATCATGTTATGGGTATGCTTGTCATCGGCTAGGACTAGGGAGTTTTAGGATAAAAATAAATGGAATATAGCAAAGCACAGGCAAAATCTGTGAGGAAACCTGGTTTATATTCTGCTTTCCAACAGACTCTGGGAGACTAATTCACCTTTCAGCAGGACAATAACCTAAAACACAGAACAAATATACACTGGAGTTACTTACCAAGATGACATGGCATGTTTCTGATTGACCTTGTTTTAGTTTTTACTTAAAAATGCTTGAAAATCTATGTCAAGACTGGCAAGAAATGGTTGTCTAGCAATGATCAACAACAACTTGACAGAGCTTGAAATATTATTAAAAGAATAATTGGCAAATACTGTACAATTGAAGTGTTCAAAAATCTTAGAGACCCAGAATGACTCTCAGCTGTAATTGCTGCCAAATGTGATTCTAACATGTATTCTTTCACGAATACTTATCTAATCAAGATATATTCATGTTTTATTTTCCATAATTAGATTTTTCTTTCACTTTGACATTACAGAGTATTTTGTTTAGATCATTGACTAAAAAATAACAATTGAATCCATTTTAATCTCACTTTGTAACACAACAAAATGTGACAAAGAAGACAAGGGGTGTGGATACTTTCTGAAGGCACATATCCCGACTAAATCATATTTCGTATCACTCTGTTGAAGTCTAGTCCGAAAAAATACCTCTAGATTAAAATTTTGATAATGCCCATCAAGCCAGCTAATGAGTTCGGCCTCTTGTCTTATTTGCCTTTATGACTTCACACAACAACACTTGACTGTTTTTCCTAGACTGTTTGTTGCGAGGAGTCGGGGTAGTTTTATTCTGTTTCCGACACCGTTAGTTCAGTCTAACGAAAGTGCTCATTAGTTCTAATAAGACTGAGCTGTGTTCCACTGAAGCCTGACCTTTCTCAGAGCACTGCCTGTAAAATCTCCTGCTAGGATTTTCACTGTTTGATTTTTTTGGTTAATTGGCCATGATTTGAGCTTTTTTTCTTCTGCTTTTGTCTTCTGGTTGAGTCTAGCATGGAGCTAAATGTCACTGTGAATTGGAAGCTATATTAGACCAGAGAGAGCTTTATTATCCTGACGATGTATGTACCAAACAGCGGTAGCGGAGGCCTCGTCCTCGTTACAAAGTATAAAGGGAAAATAGGGTGCCATTTGGGGACATGAGCTTCGTTTTTGTCCTCATTAAGAGGCTAGCTAGCGCCCTTGAAACTACGCAACAATTGTGTCGGGGGGATCATGTGGAAGAAGAAGAGGGATGAGGGGCAGGAAAAACAGGATTATTTTGCCCTCGGTGGCTCCGTCATTAGCCTATGCCCCTAACATCTTAAACACAGCTAATAAACGACGGAGATGATGGTAGCAGCAGAAAGAAATTGACCTGGAAAAGATTAGAAAAGCAACGTGCCGGTCGGATGTGATTATGCTCGTACATCTCACACAGCGTGGCATTTGGCTGAAAGGTCAGAGAAATCCCCACAGCCGTAATCTGCAGAGCTTTCTGGACCCTCTGTCTGGTGCATAGCGGAAGGGCAGACAGTGAGAAACAAAATAAACAATTAGGAACTTAATCACACGTCCCAAAAATCAGCAGAGTCGGTTTTTTTTAGATGTAGAAACATGTACACCTGATTCAATTTATTTCTCTTCAACGTATTGGCTAAAACGGGTATGAGTTTGGTTGGGCTCACATCTATCCTTTCTAGACCTCATAGATGGAGTCAGGTGCAAGGGATATGATGCTGTCTTGGAACAGCAATATGATTCAAGGCTGTTCCATCGTTGCCGTGATTTATTGCTAAAAAGCGTTAAGATTTCCCTTCACTGGAAATAATAGCACGATTATTATTTCTCCTCCGCCAAACTTTACAGTTGGCACCATGTATTGGGACAGGTAGCGTCCTCCTGGCATCCACCAAACCCAGATTGGTCCATTGGTCTCAGACGGTGAGCGTGATTCATCATTCCAGAAAACGTGTTTCCGCTTACTCCAGAGTCTAATGGCGTGAGCTTAACACCACTCTAACCAAAGCTTGGCATTACACATGGTGATCTTAGGCTTGTGGGCGGCTGCTCGTATGGAAACCCATTTCACGATGTTCCCGAAGAATAGTTATTTTTGCTGATGTTGTTTCCAGAGGCAGTTTGGAACTTCGGTAGTGAGTGTTGCAACCGATGACAGATGATTCTTACGCTTCACGCCGCTTCAGCACTGGCTCTGCCGTTCTGTGAGCTTGTGTGGACTAAAATTGCAGCTGAGCCGCTCCTAGACGTTTCTACTTCACAATAATACCAATTACAGTTGACCGGGCGCCACTAGCAGGGCAGACATTTTACTAACTGATTGTTGGAAAGGTGGCTTTCAATGACGTGTAACGCTGAGCTATTCAGTAAGGCCATTCTACTGTTAATGTTTGTCTATGGAGATTGCATGGCTGTGTAAGTTGGTTTTACACACCTGTCAGCAACGGGTGTGGTTGAAATAGCAATCCATTAATTTGAATGGGATTCACATACTTCTGCAGATATAGTATGTTGTGACCATGCGTGGTATTACTAATTTTGCTAGTCTTGTTAGCGTGAAACGACAAGTGATAGATACCTTCTATTTCAACCCCTGGGTGGGGGGAAGTCACTCAGGTCCCTCTTTGTGTCACTCTCAACCAGTGCAACCAAGACAATCAAACATGAGGGAATTTTGGATTTGGGGCAACTCTCCATTGACACTGGGAAGCTGTCACTGCGATGGTTGTCCCCGTCACAACCAATCCCTAGCCCTCACGACCCCGGCTAGCCTCGCACAACTCATCTCCTCTCAAACCTAACTCACACCAGGGTAGTAACATTAGTACCGTGAGGCCCAAAGTTTGTTACACCTCGTCCGATCTCCTGTAAACACCTTGAGATGTCATCCCTGTAGTGGTGAGGTTCAGTGGTTCATGTGAGAGCTCTCCCCCCACTGTTACTTCTGGAACCCTGGCTCTACTCGTCAGACTCAGTCCCGGTTCAGTCTGCCAGCCAGCCAGCTAGTCGCCGCCTGACTTGTCAGAGAGAGTAACGAGATCCTGGGTGACTTAGCACCTCTGGAAATGCCAGCCCACAGCTTCAGGATGCCAGCCTGCCTTAGTGACTGAAGTAGGAGGAAGGCTGGAGATGCTGCCCTGCCACAGCTGCTCTCAGTGGGGGAGGAGAGAGGAGGGAGGGAGGAAGAGGAGAGAGAGAAAGAGGAAAAGAAGGAAGAGGAGGGAGAGGAAAGAGGAGGAACGTCATGCTCAAACAGAAAAAGACAAGAAGCAAAGATACACTGCCTGGGTTACAACGATACATGGCCCTTCTCCTCCCTTCCCTACACTCTGACTTCTGCCCTTCCCGCCCTGTGTCTCTACTCTTCATGGCCCTTCTCCTCCTTCCCTACACTCTGACTTCTGCTCCTTCCCGCTCTGTGTCTCTACTCTTCATGGTCCTTCTCCTCCTTCCTACACTCTGACTTCTGCTCCTTCCCTCCCTGTGTCTCTACTCTTCATGGTCCTTCTCCTTCCCTACACTGGACTTGCTCCTTCCCCGCCCTGTGTCTCTACCTTCTCCTCTCCCTACACTCTGACTTCTGCTCCTTCCCGCTCCTGTCTCTACTCTTCATGGTCCTTCTCCTCCTTCCCTACACTCTGACTTCTGCTCCTTCCCGCCTGTGTCTCTACTCTTCATGGTCCTTCTCCTCTTCCCTACACTCTGACTTCTGCTCCTTTCCTCCCTGTGTCTCTACTCTTCATGGTCCTTCTCCCTCTTCCCTACACTTGACTTCTGCTCCTTCCCTCCCTGTGTCCTACTTGGTCCTTCTCCTTCCCCACACTCTGACTTCTGCTCCTTCCCTCCCTGTGTCTCTACTTCTTCATGGTCCTTCTCCTCTTCCCACACTCTGACTTCTGCCCTTCCCGCCCTGTGCGTCTCTACTCTTCACACACCCTTCATTTTCAGAGGAGTTACTGCATATGCTGTTGTTCAGTCACCCATATTGAGAGGGCTGTTATTCAGTCACCTATGGCTGAGAGGAGTTGTTGTTCAGTCACTCTATGGCTGAGAGGGGCTGTTGTTCAGTCACTCTATGGCTGAGAGGGGCTGTTATTCAGTCACTCTATGGCTGAGAGGAGCTGTTATTCAGTCACTCTATGGCTGAGAGGGGCTGTTGTTCAGTCACTCTATGGCTGAGAGGGGCTGTTGTTCAGTCACTCTATGGCTGAGGAGGGGCTGTTATTCATTTACTGTAAGGCTGAGAGGGGCTGTTATTCATTTACTGTAAGGCTGAGAGGGGCTGTTATTCATTTACTGTAAGGCTGAGAGGGGCTGCACTTCAGTGCGAGGAGGTTAGCAGCCATGCAGGCTGGCTATGTCAGGCAGGGCAGGTAGGCACCCCACTCCACCCCTCCATGGTTACCTCCCCGCTTATATCCTCTGATTAATCTCGTTAGAGAAGACGACCCACAGTGAGACTCATTCAGTCACGCCACGCGTTGTCATAATAGCTGTTATATACTGTACTACATCAACAAGAAGCACAATTTTCTCTCTCTCTCTCTCTCTCTCTCTCTCTCTCTCTCTCTCTCTCTCTCCTCGAGTCCCCAGAGAAAACCAACTCAAGGATATGTAATCACAGCTGATTTAGCGCAACAAGAATGAAAGGAAATGGAGCAGATCGAACGCATGTCAGTCAGGTGAGAGCGAGGAGGGAATCAGGAAGCAGAATAAAATAAAAAGAGCACGGGGAAAAAACGATCTTTGTGATTTGGGAGCAAGTGGCGGCGCCACGTGACGATGGGATCTAATGTGGTGTTTAGCTGGCGCCCGCTGAGAACCTCATCGCTACATTGACTCTTGATTTATATTTTCTGATTCAGAGAGGCGCATGCATCATACTTTAATCAACCCTCCCCATATCGTCTACCCTCAGTCCTCTCACCCCTGTTGCTCTCTCCGTCTCATCCAGCACCATTATGGTTTTTTTCTTCTTCCCACAATGCACATTAACAGTTTTCTGACATAGTATGTTTTTAGCAGAGGATGGGTTAATAAAGCATTTGTAAAAAAAAAAATGGACCACCTGGGCCCTATCCTCTATCTCCTAATGGATTGTCTGACAGATCCACTGGAATGGAAAGTAATACGATTAGAGAGGAGGGGAGAGCAGTGGAGTGGAGAGGAGAGGAGTAGAGCGGAGAGGAGAGGAGAGGAGAGGAGAGGAGAGGAGGGGAGGGGAGGGGAGGAGGGAGGGAGGGGAGAGGAGAGGAGTAGAGAGGAGAGGAGAGGAGGAGGAGGGGAGGGGAGAGGAGAGGAGAGGAGTAGGAGAGGAGAGGAGAGGAGGGGAGGGGAGGGGAGAGGGAGAGAGGAGAGGAGAGGAGAGGAGGAGGAGAGGAGGAGGAGAGGAGGAGGAGAGAGAGAGGAGAGGAGAGGAGAGGAGAGGAGAGGGAGAGGAGAGGAGAGGAGAGGGAGAGGAGAGGAGAGGAGAGGAGAGGGAGAGGAGAGGAGAGAGGGAGAGGAGAGGAGAGGGAGAGGGAGAGGAGAGGAGAGGAGAGAGAGAGGAGAGGAGAGGAGAGGAGAGGAGAGGAGGGGAGGGGAGAGGAGAGGGAGAGGAGTAGAGAGGAGGAGAGGAGTAGAGAGGAGTAGAGAGGAGAGGAGAGGAGAGGAGAGGAGAGAGGAGGGGAGGGGAGGGGAGGGGAGGGGAGTAGGAGAGGAGAGGAGAGGAGAGGAGAGAGAGAGGAGAGGGAGAGGAGAGGAG
>NW_027036327.1:0-13682 GCF_034236695.1 Oncorhynchus nerka | reverse complement strand
TGGGCCAGTAACCAGCAGGTAGCCTAGTGGTTAGAGCATTGGGCCAGTAAATCAGCAGGTAGTCTAGTGGTTAGAGCGTTGGGCCAGTAACCAGCAGGTAGCCTAGTGGTTAGAGCTGCTAATAGTAACCAGCAGGTAGCCCAGTGGTTAGAGCATTGGGCCAGTAACCAGCAGGCAGTCTAGTGGTTAGAGCTGGGGCCAGTAACCAGCAGGTAGCCTAGTGGTTAGAGCATTGGGCAAGTAACCAGCAGGTAGCTTCCAGTGTGGTTAGAGCGTTGGGGCCAGTAAACCAGCAGGTAGTCTTAGTGGTTAGAGCGCTGGGCCAGCAACCAGCAGGTAGCCTAGTGGTTAGAGCATTGGGCCAGTAACCAGCAGGTAGCCTAGTGGTTAGAGCATTGGGCCAGTAACCAGCAGGTAGCCTAGTGGTTAGAGCGTGCCAGCCAGTAACCAGCAGGTAGCCTAGTGGTTAGAGCGTTGGACCAGTAACCAGCAGGTAGCCTTAGTGGTTAGAGCGTTGGGCCAGTAACCAGCAGGTAGCCTAGTGGTTAGAGTGTTAACAGTAACCAGCAGGTAGCCTAGTGGTTAGAGCATTGGGCCAGTAAACAGCAGGTAGCCTAGTGGTTAGAGCGTTGGGCCAGTAACCAGCAGGTAGCCCAGTGGTTAGAGCATTGGGCCAGCAACCAGCAGGTAGCCTAGTGGTTAGAGCATTGGGCCAGTAACCAGCAGGTAGCCTAGTGGTTAGAGCGTTGGGTCAGTAACCAGCAGGTAGCCCAGTGGTTAGAGCGGGACTAGTAACCAGCAGGTAGCCTAGTGGTTAGAGCGGGTCAGCAACCAGCAGGTAGCCCAGTGGTTAGAGCGCTAAATAGTAACCAGCAGGTAGTCTAGTGGTTAGAGCGTGGTTAGTGGGACCAGCAGGTAGCCCAGTGGTTAGAGGGGGCCAGTAACCAGCAGGTAGCCCAGTGGTTAGAGCAGGCAGGCCAGTAACCAGCAGGTAGCCTAGTGGTTAGAGCTGCTAAATAGTAACCAGCAGGTAGCCTAGTGGTTAGAGTGTTGGGCCAGTAACCAGCAGGTAGTCTAGTGGTTAGAGCGTTGGGGCTAGTAACCAGCAGGTAGCCCAGTGGTTAGAGTGTTGGGCCAGTAACCAGCAGGTAGCCCAGTGGTTAGAGTGTTGGGCCAGTAACCAGCAGGTAGCCTAGTGGTTAGAGCTGCTACCAGTAACCAGCAGGTAGCCTAGTGGTTAGAGCGTTGACTAGTAACCAGCAGGTAGCCTAGTGGTTAGAGCGTTGGGCCAGTAACCAGCAGGTAGCCTAGTGGTTAGAGTGTTGGACCAGTAACCAGCAGGTAGCCTTGTGGTTAGAGTGTTGGGCTTGTAACCAGCAGGTAGCCTAGTGGTTAGAGCGTTGGGCCAGTAACCAGCAGGTAGCCTATTGGTTAGAGCATTGGGCCAGTAACCAGCAGGTAGCCTAGTGGTTAGAGCATTGGGCCAGTAACCAGCAGGTAGCCTAGTGGTTAGAGCGTTGGACCAGTAACCAGCAGGTAGTCTAGTAGTTAGAGCGTTGGGCCAGTAACCAGCAGGTAGCCTAGTGGTTAGAGCGTTGGGCCAGTAACCAGCAGGTAGCCTAGTGGTTAGAGCGTTGGGTCAGTAACCAGCAGGTAGCCTAGTGGTTATTGTTGGGCCAGTAACCAGCAGGTAGTCTATTGGTTAGTGTTGGACTAGTAACCAGCAGGTAGCCTAGTGGTTAGAGCATTGGGCCAGTAACCAGCAGGTAGTCTAGTGGTTAGAGCGTTGGGCCAGTAACCAGCAGGTAGCCTAGTGGTTAGAGCGTTGGGCCAGTAACCAGCAGGTAGCCTAGTGGTTAGAGCATTGGGCCAGTAACCAGCAGGTAGCCTAGTGGTTAGAGCGTTGGGCCAGTAACCAGCAGGTAGTCTAGTGGTTAGAGCGTTGGGCCAGTAACCAGCAGGTAGCCTAGTGGTTAGAGCATTGGGCCAGTAACCAGCAGGTAGCCTAGTGGTTAGAGCATTGGGCCAGTAACCAGCAGGTAGCCTAGTGGTTAGAGCGTTGGGCCAGTAAATCAGCAGGTAGCCTAGTGGTTAGAGCGTTGGACTGAGTAACCAGCAGGTAGCCTAGTGGTTAGAGCTGTTGGGCCAGTAACCAGCAGGTAGCCTAGTGGTTAGAGCGTTGGGCCAGTAACCAGCAGGTAGCCTAGTGGTTAGAGCATTGGGCCAGTAACCAGCAGGTAGCCTAGTGGTTAGAGCGTTGGGCCAGTAACCAGCAGGTAGCCTAGTGGTTAGAGCATTGGGCCAGTAACCAGCAGGTAGCCTAGTGGTTAGAGCATTGGGCCAGTAACCAGCAGGTAGCCTAGTGGTTAGAGCGTTGGGCCAGTAACCAGCAGGTAGCCTAGTGGTTAGAGCGTTGGACTAGTAACCAGCAGGTAGCCTAGTGGTTAGAGCTGTTAAATAGTAACCAGCAGGTAGCCTAGTGGTTAGAGCGTTGGGCCAGTAACCAGCAGGTAGTCTAGTGGTTAGAGCGTTGGGCCAGTAACCAGCAGGTAGCCTAGTGGTTAGAGTGTTGGGCCAGTAACCAGCAGGTAGCCTAGTGGTTAGAGCGTTGGGCCAGTAACCAGCAGGTAGCCTAGTGGATAGAGCGTTGGGCCAGTAACCAGCAGGTAGCCTAGTGGTTAGAGTGTTGGGCCAGTAACCAGCAGGTAGTCTAGTAGTTAGAGCGTTGGGCCAGTAACCAGCAGGTAGCCTAGTGGTTAGAGTGTTGGCCAAAGTAACCAGCAGGCAGCCTAGTGGTTAGAGTGTTGGGCCAGTAACCAGCAGGTAGCCTAGTGGTTAGAGCGTTGGACCAGCAACCAGCAGGTAGTCTAGTGGTTAGAGCGTTGGGCTAGTAACCAGCAGGTAGCCTAGTGGTTAGAGCGTTGGGCCAGCAACCAGCAGGTAGCCTAGTGGTTAGAGTGTTGGACCAGTAACCAGCAGGTAGCCTTGTGGTTAGAGTGTTGGGCTTGTAAATCAGCAGGTAGCCTAGTGGTTAGAGCGTTGGGCCAGTAAACAGGCAGGTAGCCTATTGGTTAGAGCATTGGGCCAGTAACCAGCAGGTAGCCTAGTGGTTAGAGCATTGGGCCAGTAACCAGCAGGTAGCCCAGTGGTTAGAGCGTTGGACCAGTAACCAGCAGGTAGTCTAGTAGTTAGAGCGTTGGGCCAGTAACCAGCAGGTAGCCTAGTGGTTAGAGCGCACCAGTAACCAGCAGGTAGCCCAGTGGTTAGAGCAGTAGGTCAGTAACCAGCAGGTAGCCTAGTGGTTATTGTTGGGCCAGCAACCAGCAGGTAGTCTATTGGTTAGTGTTGGACTAGTAACCAGCAGGTAGCCTAGTGGTTAGAGCATTGGGCCAGTAACCAGCAGGTAGCCCAGTGGTTAGAGCGTTGGACCAGTAACCAGCAGGTAGTCTAGTAGTTAGAGCGTGGGCCAGTAACCAGCAGGTAGCCTAGTGGTTAGAGCGTTGGGCCAGTAACCAGCAGGTAGCCTAGTGGTTAGAGCGTTGGGTCAGTAACCAGCAGGTAGTCTAGTGGTTATTGTTGGGCCAGTAACCAGCAGGTAGTCTAGTGGTTATTGTTGGGCCAGTAACCAGCAGGTAGTCTAGTGGTTAGAGCGTTGGGCCAGTAAACCAGCAGGTAGTCTAGTGGTTAGAGCGTTGGGCCAGTAACCAGCAGGTAGCCCAGTGGTTAGAGCGTTGGGCCAGTAACCAGCAGGTAGTCTAGTGGTTATTGTTGGGCCAGTAACCAGCAGGTAGTCTAGTGGTTAGAGTGTTGGGCCAGTAACCAGCAGGTAGCCTAGTGGTTAGAGCATTGGGCCAGTAACCAGCAGGTAGCCTAGTGGTTAGAGCGTTGGGCCAGTAACCAGCAGGTAGTCTAGTGGTTATTGTTGGGCCAGTAACCAGCAGGTAGTCTAGTGGTTAGAGTGTTGGGCCAGTAACCAGCAGGTAGCCTAGTGGTTAGAGCGTTGGGCCAGTAACCAGCAGGTAGTCTAGTGGTTATTGTTGGGCCAGTAACCAGCAGGTAGTCTAGTGGTTAGAGTGTTGGGCCAGTAACCAGCAGGTAGCCTAGAGGTTAGAGCGTTGGGCCAGTAACCAGCAGGTAGCCTAGTGGTTAGAGCGTTGGGCCAGTAACCAGCAGGTAGCCTAGTGGTTAGAGCGTTGGGCCAGTAACTGAAAGGTTGTTGGTTTGAATCCCCGAGCTGCCAAGCTAAAAAAATCTGTTGTTCTGCCCCCTGAACAAGGCAGTTAACCCACAATTTCCTAGGCCGTCATTGTGAATAAGAATGTGTTCTTAACTGATTTGCCTAGTTAAATAAACATATTAAATCTAAAACTGCCTTGTCGGCTTGTAAATCAGCATTTCACCGTAAGGTCTATTCTGCTGTATTCAGCTTACGTAAAAAAACACCTCAGTTGGATTATGTTTGTGTTAAATGTAGCAAACCAGTTTTAAAACTTCACCAGAAAAAAACAACCCTAGAGTGAAGTTGACACTTTATTCTCCAGTGGGGAATCAAATTGGCTCTCTGGGTAAAATTACCCAACGTTCAGTTTCCTGGGTAAACACTGCCACCTAGTGTCACAAACAGACTTGTGTAAAAGGCAAGCAGTCCACGGTCTTCCTGCTCATACTACTCAAACTCTCGTTACATTCGGAAAGACGGGAGGACATAAGACTAGTTTTGAATCTGTGAGATTAATGAACAAACCTTGCTCTATTTTTGAGATTAATGAACAAAACTTGCCTTATTTTTGAGATTAATGAACAAACCTTGCTCTATTTTTTTTTACTCTTAGGCCTTCACAACAATTAAACATTAACTATCCAAATAAATAAATAAAAAATACATACAAAAATATATTTTCATAACAGGAGCAATAAAACTACTACCCCTCCTCACTGTGATACAGTCAGTCATATAGACTACTACCCCTCCTCACTGTGATACAGTCATATAGACTACTACCCCTCCTCACTGTGATACAGTCATATAGACCACTACCCCTCCTCACTGTGATACAGTCAGTCATATAGACTACTACCCCTCCTCACTGTGATACAGTCATATAGACTACTACCCCTCCTCACTGTGATACAGTCATATAGACTACTACCCCTCCTCACTGTGATACAGTCATATAGACTACTACCCCTCCTCACTGTGATACAGTCATATAGACTACTACCCCTCCTCACTGTGATACAGTCAGTCATATAGACTACTACCCCTCCTCACTGTGATACAGTCATATAGACTACTACCCTCCTCACTGTGATACAGTCATAGTATAGACCACTACCCTCCTCACTGTGATACAGTCATATAGACCACTACCCCTCCTCACTGTGATACAGTCATATAGACCACTACCCCTCCTCACTGTGATACAGTCAGTCATATAGACCACTACCCCTCCTCACTGTGATACAGTCATATAGACCACTACCCCTCCTCACTGTGATACAGTCATATAGACCACTACCCCTCCTCACTGTGATACAGTCAGTCATATAGACCACTACCCCTCCTCACTGTGATACAGTCATATAGACCACTACCCCTCCTCACTGTGATACAGTCAGTCATATAGACTACTACCCCTCCTCACTGTGATACAGTCATATAGACCACTACCCCTCCTCACTGTGATACAGTCAGTCATATAGACTACTACCCCTCCTCACTGTGATACAGTCATATAGACCACTACCCCTCCTCACTGTGATACAGTCATATAGACTACTACCCCTCACTGTGATACAGTCATATAGACCACTACCCCTCCTCACTGTGATACAGTCAGTCATATAGACTACTACCCCTCCTCACTGTGATACAGTCAGTCATATAGACCACTACCCCTCCTCACTGTGATACAGTCATATAGACCACTACCCCTCCTCACTGTGATACAGTCATATAGACCACTACCCCTCCTCACTGTGATACAGTCAGTCATATAGACCACTACCCCTCCTCACTGTGATACAGTCAGTCATATAGACCACTACCCCTCCTCACTGTGATACAGTCAGTCATATAGACCACTACCCCTCCTCACTGTGATACAGTCATATAGACTACCACCCCTCCTCACTGTGATAGTCATATAGACTACTACCCCTCCTCACTGTGATACAGTCATATAGACTACTACCCCTCCTCACTGTGATACAGTCAGTCATATAGACTACTACCCCTCCTCACTGTGATACAGTCATATAGACTACTAGCCCTCCTCACTGTGATACAGTCATATAGACTACTACCCCTCCTCACTGTGATACAGTCAGTCATATAGACTACTACCCCTCCTCACTGTGATACAGTCAGTCATATAGACTACTACCCCTCACTGTGATACAGTCATATAGACCACTACCCCTCCTCACTGTGATACAGTCAGTCATATAGACTACTACCCCTCCTCACTGTGATAGTCATATAGACTACTACCCCTCCTCACTGTGATACAGTCATATAGACCACTACCCTTCCTCACTGTGATACAGTCATATAGACTACTACCCCTCCTCACTGTGATACAGTCAGTCATATAGACTACTACCCCTCCTCACTGTGATACAGTCATATAGACCACTACCCCTCCTCACTGTGATACAGTCATATAGACTACTACCCCTCCTCACTGTGATACAGTCATATAGACTACTACCCCTCCTCACTGTGATACAGTCATATAGACCACTACCCCTCCTCACTGTGATACAGTCATATAGACTACTACCCCTCCTCACTGTGATACAGTCATATAGACCACTACCCCTCCTCACTGTGATACAGTCATATAGACTACTACCCTCCTCACTGTGATACAGTCATATAGACTACTACCCCTCCTCACTGTGATACAGTCATATAGACTACTACCCTCCTCACTGTGATATAGTCATATAGACTACCCCTCCTCACTGTGATACAGTCATATAGACTACTACCCTCCTCACTGTGATATAGTCATATAGACTACTACCCCTCCTCACTGTGATACAGTCATATAGACCACTACCCCTCCTCACTGTGATACAGTCATATAGACCACTACCCCTCCTCACTGTGATACAGTCAGTCATATAGACTACCACCCCTCTTCACTGTGATACAGTCAGTCATATAGACCACTACCCCTCCTCACTGTGATACAGTCAGTCATATAGACCACTACCCCTCCTCACGGTGATAGTCAGTCATATAGACTACTACCCCTCATCACTGTGATACAGTCAGTCATATAGACCACTACCCCTCCTCACTGTGATACAGTCAGTCATATAGACCACTACCCCTCCTCACTGTGATACAGTCATATAGACCACTACCCCTCCTCACTGTGATACAGTCATATAGACTACTACCCCTCCTCACTGTGATACAGTCATATAGACTACTACCCCTCACTGTGATACAGTCATATAGACCACTACCCCTCCTCACTGTGATACAGTCAGTCATATAGACTACTACCCCTCCTCACTGTGATACAGTCAGTCATATAGACCACTACCCCTCCTCACTGTGATACAGTCATATAGACCACTACCCCTCCTCACTGTGATACAGTCATATAGACTACTACCCCTCCTCACTGTGATACAGTCATATAGACCACTACCCCTCCTCACTGTGATACAGTCATATAGACTACTACCCCTCCTCACTGTGATACAGTCATATAGACTACTACCCCTCCTCACTGTGATACAGTCAGTCATATAGACTACTACCCCTCCTCACTGTGATACAGTCAGTCATATAGACCACTACCCCTCCTCACTGTGATACAGTCATATAGACTACTACCCCTCCTCACTGTGATACAGTCATATAGACTACTACCCCTCCTCACTGTGATACAGTCATATAGACCACTACCCCTCCTCACTGTGATACAGTCATATAGACTACTACCCCTCCTCACTGTGATACAGTCATATAGACTACTACCCCTCCTCACTGTGATACAGTCATATAGACCACTACCCCTCCTCACTGTGATACAGTCATATAGACTACTACCCCTCCTCACTGTGATACAGTCAGTCATATAGACTACTACCCCTCCTCACTGTGATACAGTCATATAGACCACTACCCCTCCTCACTGTGATACAGTCATATAGACTACTACCCCTCCTCACTGTGATACAGTCATATAGACTACTACCCCTCCTCACTGTGATACAGTCATATAGACCACTACCCCTCCTCACTGTGATACAGTCATATAGACTACTACCCCTCCTCACTGTGATACAGTCATATAGACCACTACCCCTCCTCACTGTGATACAGTCATATAGACTACTACCCCTCCTCACTGTGATACAGTCATATAGACTACTACCCCTCCTCACTGTGATACAGTCATATAGACTACTACCCCTCCTCACTGTGATATAGTCATATAGACTACTACCCCTCCTCACTGTGATACAGTCATATAGACTACTACCCCTCCTCACTGTGATATAGTCATATAGACTACTACCCCTCCTCACTGTGATACAGTCATATAGACCACTACCCCTCCTCACTGTGATACAGTCATATAGACCACTACCCCTCCTCACTGTGATACAGTCAGTCATATAGACTACCACCCCTCTTCACTGTGATACAGTCAGTCATATAGACCACTACCCCTCCTCACTGTGATACAGTCAGTCATATAGACCACTACCCCTCCTCACGGTGATAGTCAGTCATATAGACTACTACCCCTCATCACTGTGATACAGTCAGTCATATAGACCACTACCCCTCCTCACTGTGATACAGTCAGTCATATAGACCACTACCCCTCCTCACTGTGATACAGTCAGTCATATAGACCACTACCCCTCCTCACTGTGATACAGTCAGTCATATAGACCACTACCCCTCCTCACTGTGATACAGTCATATAGACCACTACCCCTCCTCACTGTGATACAGTCATATAGACTACTACCCCTCCTCACTGTGATACAGTCATATAGACTACTACCCCTCCTCACTGTGATACAGTCAGTCATATAGACTACTACCCCTCCTCACTGTGATACAGTCAGTCATATAGACTACTACCCCTCCTCACTGTGATACAGTCATATAGACCACTACCCCTCCTCACTGTGATACAGTCAGTCATATAGACTACTACCCCTCCTCACTGTGATAGTCATATAGACTACTACCCCTCCTCACTGTGATACAGTCATATAGACCACTACCCCTCCTCACTGTGATACAGTCATATAGACCACTACCCCTGCTCACTGTGATACAGTCGGTCATATAGACTACTACCCCTCCTCACTGTGATACAGTCATATAGACTACTACCCCTCCTCACTGTGATACAGTCATATAGACCACTACCCCTCCTCACTGTGATACAGTCATATAGACTACTACCCCTCCTCACTGTGATAGTCATATAGACTACTACCCCTCCTCACTGTGATACAGTCATATAGACCACTACCCCTCCTCACTGTGATACAGTCATATAGACTACTACCCCTCCTCACTGTGATACAGTCATATAGACTACTACCCCTCCTCACTGTGATACAGTCAGTCATATAGACTACTACCCCTCCTCACTGTGATGGTCATATAGACTACTACCCCTCCTCACTGTGATACAGTCATATAGACTACTACCCCTCCTCACTGTGATACAGTCATATAGACTACTACCCCTCCTCACTGTGATACAGTCATATAGACTACTACCCCTCCTCACTGTGATACAGTCATATAGACTACTACCCCTCCTCACTGTGATACAGTCATATAGGCTACTACCCCTCCTCACTGTGATACAGTCAGTCATATAGACTACTACCCCTCCTCACTGTGATACAGTCATATAGACTACTACCCCTCCTCACTGTGATACAGTCATATAGACTACTACCCCTCCTCACTGTGATAGTCATATAGACCACTCCCCTCCTCACTGTGATACAGTCATATAGACTACTACCCCTCCTCACTGTGATACAGTCATATAGACTACTACCCCTCCTCACTGTGATGCAGTCATATAGACTACTACCCCTCCTCACTGTGATACAGTCAGTCATATAGACCACTACCCCTCCTCACTGTGATACAGTCATATAGACTACTACCCCTCCTCACTGTGATACAGTCAGTCATATAGACTACTACCCCTCCTCACTGTGATACAGTCATATAGACTACTACCCCTCCTCACTGTGATACAGTCATATAGACCACTACCCCTCCTCACTGTGATACAGTCATATAGACTACTACCCCTCCTCACTGTGATACAGTCATATAGACTACTACCCCTCCTCAATGTGATGGTCATATAGACCACTACCCCTCCTCACTGTGATACAGTCAGTCATATAGACTACTACCCCTCCTCACTGTGATACAGTCATATAGACCACTACCCCTCCTCACTGTGATACAGTCATATAGACCACTACCCCTCCTCACTGTGATACAGTCATATAGACTACTACCCCTCCTCACTGTGATACAGTCATATAGACCACTACCCCTCCTCACTGTGATGGTCATATAGACCACTACCCCTCCTCACTGTGATACAGTCATATAGACCACTACCCCTCCTCACTGTGATACAGTCATATAGACCACTACCCCTCCTCACTGTGATACAGTCAGTCATATAGACCACTACCCCTCCTCACTGTGATACAGTCAGTCATATAGACTACTACCCCTCCTCACTGTGATACAGTCATATAGACCACTACCCCTCCTCACTGTGATACAGTCAGTCATATAGACTACTACCCCTGCTCACTGTGATACAGTCATATAGACCACTACCCCTCCTCACTGTGATACAGTCAGTCATATAGACCACTACCCCTCCTCACTGTGATACAGTCAGTCATATAGACCACTACCCCTCCTCACTGTGATACAGTCATATAGACCACTACCCCTCCTCACTGTGATACAGTCATATAGACTACTACCCCTCCTCACTGTGATACAGTCATATAGACTACTACCCCTCCTCACTGTGATACAGTCATATAGACCACTACCCCTCCTCACTGTGATACAGTCAGTCATATAGACTACTACCCCTCCTCACTGTGATACAGTCAGTCATATAGACTACTACCCCTCCTCACTGTGATATAGTCAGTCATATAGACTACTACCCCTCCTCACTGTGATACAGTCAGTCATATAGACTACTACCCCTCCTCACTGTGATACAGTCATATAGACTACTACCCCTCCTCACTGTGATACAGTCATATAGACCACTACCCCTCCTCACTGTGATACAGTCATATAGACTACTACCCCTCCTCACTGTGATACAGTCATATAGACTACTACCCCTCCTCAATGTGATGGTCATATAGACCACTACCCCTCCTCACTGTGATACAGTCAGTCATATAGACTACTACCCTCCTCACTGTGATACAGTCATATATAGACCACTACCCCTCTTCACTGTGATACAGTCATATAGACCACTACCCCTCCTCACTGTGATACAGTCACTACTACCCTCCTCACTGTGATACAGTCATATAGACCACTACCCCTCCTCACTGTGATGGTCATATAGACCACTACCCCTCCTCACTGTGATACAGTCATATAGACCACTACCCCTCCTCACTGTGATACAGTCATATAGACCACTACCCCTCCTCACTGTGATACAGTCATATAGACTACTACCCCTCCTCACTGTGATACAGTCATATAGACCACTACCCCTCCTCACTGTGATACAGTCAGTCATATAGACCACTACCCCTCCTCACTGTGATACAGTCAGTCATATAGACTACTACCCCTCCTCACTGTGATACAGTCATATAGACCACTACCCCTCCTCACTGTGATACAGTCAGTCATATAGACTACTACCCCTGCTCACTGTGATACAGTCATATAGACCACTACCCCTCCTCACTGTGATACAGTCAGTCATATAGACCACTACCCCTCCTCACTGTGATACAGTCAGTCATATAGACCACTACCCCTCCTCACTGTGATACAGTCATATAGACCACTACCCCTCCTCACTGTGATACAGTCATATAGACTACTACCCCTCCTCACTGTGATACAGTCATATAGACTACTACCCCTCCTCACTGTGATACAGTCATATAGACCACTACCCCTCCTCACTGTGATACAGTCAGTCATATAGACTACTACCCCTCCTCACTGTGATACAGTCAGTCATATAGACTACTACCCCTCCTCACTGTGATATAGTCAGTCATATAGACTACTACCCCTCCTCACTGTGATACAGTCAGTCATATAGACTACTACCCCTCCTCACTGTGATATAGTCAGTCATATAGACTACTACCCCTCCTCACTGTGATACAGTCATATAGACTACTACCCCTCCTCACTGTGATAGTCATATAGACTACTACCCCTCCTCACTGTGATACAGTCATATAGACTACTACCCCTCCTCACTGTGATACAGTCATATAGACCACTACCCCTCCTCACTGTGATAGTCATATAGACCACTACCCCCTCCTCACTGTGATACAGTCAGTCATATAGACTACTACCCCTCCTCACTGTGATACAGTCAGTCATATAGACTACTACCCCTCACTGTGATACAGTCAGTCATATAGACTACTACCCCTCCTCACTGTGATACAGTCATATAGACTACTACCCCTCCTCACTGTGATACAGTCATATAGACTACTACCCCTCCTCACTGTGATACAGTCATATAGACTACTACCCCTCCTCACTGTGATACAGTCATATAGACCACTACCCCTCCTCACTGTGATAGTCATATAGACCACTACCCCTCCTCACTGTGATAGTCATATAGACTACTACCCCTCCTCACTGTGATACAGTCATATAGACTACTACCCCTCCTCACTGTGATACAGTCATATAGACCACTACCCCTCCTCACTGTGATAGTCATATAGACCACTACCCCTCCTCACTGTGATAGTCATATAGACTACTACCCCTCCTCACTGTGATACAGTCATATAGACTACTACCCCTCCTCACTGTGATACAGTCATATAGACTACTACCCCTCCTCACTGTGATAGTCATATAGACCACTACCCCTCCTCACTGTGATAGTCATATAGACCACTACCCCTCCTCACTGTGATAGTCATATAGACCACTACCCCTCCTCACTGTGATAGTCATATAGACCACTACCCCTCCTCACTGTGATAGTCATATAGACCACTACCCCTCCTCACTGTGATGTGATTGGTTAGCATCACACATGACAGAATAATAAACAAGCCATACTTTTCATTCTCTATTGGTGGTTTAAAGTAACTTCACACGACAGTAGAGTCTAACACCAGTTTAAACTTCACACGGCAGTAAGAGTCTAACACCAGTTTAAACTTCACACGACAGTAGAGTCTAACACCAGTTTAAACTTCACACGGCAGTAAGAGTCTAACACCAGTTTAAACTTCACACGGCAGTAGTCTAACACCAGTTTAAACTTCACACGGCAGTAGTCTAACACCAGTTTAAACTTCACACGGCAGTAGTCTAACACCAGTTTAAACTTCACACGGCAGTAGTCTAACACCAGTTTAAACTTCACACGGCAGTA
>NW_027036326.1:0-13678 GCF_034236695.1 Oncorhynchus nerka | reverse complement strand
GCACATAACATCTACTGTCATTATAACTGTACCATAACTAAACATAACATCTACTTGTCATTATTACAGTACCATAACATCTACTGTCATTATTACAGTACCATAACATCTACTGTCATATATTAATGTATCATAATTAAACATAACATCTAATGTCATTATAATTGTACCATAACCAAACATAACATCTACTGTCATTATAATTGTACCATAAATAAACATAACATCTATTTATCATTATAACTGTATCATAACTAAACAATAACATCATTGTCATTATTTCAGTACCATAACATCTACTGTCATTATAACTGTATCATAACAAAATATAATATCTGGCTGTCATTATAACAGTACTATAAATTTAAACATAACATCTACTGTCATTATTAACTGTACCATAAATAAACATAACATCTACTGTCATTATTACAGTGCCATAAATATCACTGTCAACTAAACATAACATCAACTGTCATTATACTGTATCATAACTAAACATAACATCTACTGTCATTATTACTGTGCCATAACATCTACTGTCATTATAATCTGTACCATAACTAAACATAACATCTACTGTCATTATTACTGTATCATAACAAACATAACATCTACTGTCATCATTACTGTATCATAAAATAAACATAACATCTACTGTCATTATAACAGTACCATAACTAAAACATAACATCTACTGTCATTATTACAGTACCATAACCAAACATAACATCTGTGTCATTATTACTGTATCATAACTAAACATAACATCTACTGTCATTATTACAGTAATAACATCTACTGTCATTTATAACTGTATAACTAAAACATAACATCTAATGTCATTGTTCTGTATGCCAAACATAACATCTACTGTCATATAACTGTACCATAACTAAACATAACATCTACTGTCATCATTACTGTAACTAAACATAACATCTACTGTCATTATTACAGTACCATAACTAAACATAACATCTACTGTCATTATTACAGTACCATAACATCTACTGTCATTATAACTGTATCATAACAAACATAACATCTACTGTCATTATTACTGTATCATAACTAAACATAACATCCACTGTCATTATTGCTGTACCATAACTAAACATAACATCTACTGTCATTATTACAGTACCATAACATCTACTGTCGTTATTATTGTACCATATCTAAACATAACATCTGCTGTCATTATTACAGTATTTATAATAAACATAACATCTATTGTCATTATTACTGTACCATAAATAAACATAACATCTACTGTCATTATTACAGTATCATAACTATCATTAAACATAACATCATCCACTGTCATATAACTGTACCATAACTAAACATAACATCTATGTCATCATTATTGATAATATTTATGTCATAACTAAAACATAACATCTACTGTCATTATTACTGTACCATAACTAAAACATAACATCTACTGTATATTACAGTATCATAACTAAACATAACATCTACTGTCATTGTTACTGTACCATAACATCTATTGTCATTATAACTGTACCATAACTAAACATAACATCTACTGTCATTATTACAGTATCATGGCTAAACATAACATCAGCTGTCATTATTACAGTACCATAACCAAACATAACATCTACTGTCATTATTACAGTACCATAACTAAACATAACATCTACTGTCATTGCTGTACCATAACTAAACATAACATCTACTGTCATTATAACTGTACCATAACTAAACATAACATCTACTGTCATTATAACTGTACCATAAATCTAAACATAACATCTCCTTGTCATTATTACTGTACCAATTAAATATCTAAACATTAACATCTACTGTCATTATAATTGTACCATAACTAAACATAACATCTACTGTCATTATTACTGTACCATAACATCACTGTCATTATAGTACCATAACTAAACATAACATCTGCTGTCATTATTACAGTACATAACTAAATATAACATCTACTGTCATTATTACAGTATCACAACTAAACATAACATCTACTGTCATTATTACTGTAACATAACATCTACTGTCATTATAACTGTACCATAACTAAACATAACATCTACTGTCATTATTACAGTACATAACCATAACTAAACATAACATCTACTGTCATTATACTGTACCATAACTAAACATAACATCTACTGTCATTATTACTGTACCATAACATCTACTGTCATTATAATGTACCATAACTAAACATAACATCTACTGTCATTATTACTGTAAAACATAACATCTACTGTCATTATAACTGTACCATAACTAAAACATAACATCTACTGTCATTATTACTGTACCATAACTAAACATAACATCTACTGTCATTATAACTGTACCATAACTAAACATAACATCTACTGTCATTATAACTGTACCATAACTAAACATAACATCTACTGTCATTATAACTGTACCATAACTAAACATAACATCTACTGTCATTATACTGTACCATAACTAAACATAACATCAACTGTCATTATAACTGTACCATAACATCTACTGTCATTATAACTGTAAACTAAACATAACATCTACTGTCATTATTACAGTACCATAACTAAAACATAACATCTACTGTCATTATAGTGTGCCATAACTAAAACATAACATCTACTGTCATTATTACTGTACCATAACTAAACATAACATCTGCTGTCAAACATAACATCTAATTATAATAGCATAACATCTACTGTCATTGATACAGTAATAAATATCTACTGTAGACATAACTAAACATAACATCTACTGTCGTTATTACATAACTAAACATAACATCTACTGTCATTATTACAGTACCATAACATCTACTGTCATTATAACTGTACCATAACTAAACATAACATCTACTGTCATTATAACTGTATAACCATAACATCTACTGTCATTATAATGTACCATAACTAAACATAACATCTACTTATCTGTTAACATCTATTGTCATTATAACTGTATCATAACTAAACATCATCTATTATAAATAAACATAACATCTACTGTCATTATAACTGTACCATAACTAAACATAACATCTACTGTCATTATTACAGTACCATAACATCTACATTATAACTGTATCATAACATCTAAAACATAACATCTACTGTCATTATTGTACCATAACTAAACATAACATCTACTGTCATTATAACTGTGCCATAACTAAACATAACATCTACTGTCATTATTACAGTACCATAACATAACATCTACTGTCATTATTACTGTACCATAACTAAACATAACATCTACTGTCATTATTAGTACCATAACATCTATTGTCATTATTACTAATAAATAAAACATAACATCTACTGTCATTATTATAACTGTACCATAACTAAACATAGCATCTACTGTCATTATAACTGTACCATAACTAAACATAACATCTATGTCATTATAACTGTACCATAACTAAACATAACATCTACTGTCATTATAATAACTGTACCATAACTAAACATAACATCTACTGTCATTATAACTGTACCATAACTAAACATAACATCTACTGTCATTATTACTGTACCATAACTAAACATAACATCTGCTGTCATTATAACTGTACCATAACATCTACTGTCATTATAACTGTACCATAACTAAACATAACATCTACTGTCATTATTACTGTACCATAACTAAACATAACATCTACTGTCATTATAACTGTACCATAACTAAACATAACATCTACTGTCATTATTACTGTACCATAACATCTAATTACATAACATCTACTGTCATTATAACTGTACCATAACATCTACTGTCATTATAACTGTACCATAACTAAACATAACATCTACTGTCATTATTACTGTAACATCTACTGTCATTATAACTGATAACTAAACATAACATCTACTGTCATTATAACTGTACCATAAACATCTACTGTCATTATAACTGTGCATAACTAAACATAACATCTACTGTCATTATTGTACCATAAACATCTACTGTCATTATAACTGTACATAACTAAACATAACATCTACTGTCATTATTACTGTATCATAACTAAACATAACATCTACTGTCATTATAACTGTATAAAAACATAACATCTACTGTCATTATAACTGTACCATAACTAAACATAACATCTACTGTCATTATTGTATCATAACATCTAAACTGTATATAACATCTACTGTCATTATTACTGTATCATAACTAAACATAACATCAACTGTCATTATAACTGTACCATAACATCTACTGTCATAACATCTAAACATAACATCATTATTATTACTGTACCATAACTAAACATAACATCTACTGTCATTATTACTGTATCATAACTAAACATAACATCTACTGTCATTACAGTACCATAACAAACATAACATCTACTGTCATTATTACTGTACCATAACTAAACATAACATCTACTGTCATTATTACTGTACCATAAAATCCACTGTCATTATAACTGTACCATAACTAAACATAACATCTACTGTCATTATTACAGTACCATAACATCTACATCTACTGTCATTATAACTGTATCATAACTAAACATAACATCTACTGTCATTATTACTGTACCATAACTAAACATAACATCTACTGTCATTATTACTGTACCATAATTATTACTGTATCATAACCATAACATCTACTGTCATTATTACAGTACCATAACTAAACATAACATCTACTGTCATTATTACAGTACCAAACATAATCTACTGTCATTATTACTGTACCATAACTAAACATAACATCTACTGTCATTATTACAGTATCATAACTAAACATAACATCTACTGTCATTATACTGTACCATAACTAAACATAACATCTACTGTCATTATAACAGTACCATAACTAAACATAACTACTGTCATTATAACTGTACCATAACAAACATAACATCTACTGTCATTATTACTGTATCATAACTAAACATAACATCTACTGTCATTATTGTGCATAACATCTACTGTCATAACTAAACATAACATCTACTGTCATTATTACTGTACCATAACTAAACATAACATCTACTGTCATTATTACTGTATAACAAACATAACATCTACTGTCATTATAACTGTACCATAACAAACTAACTGTCATTATTACTGTACCATAACTAACTCAACATAACATCTACTGTCATTATTACTGTATCATAACTAAACATAACATCTAATGTCATTATAACTGTACCATAACATAACTCTACTGTCATTATAACTGTACCATAACTAAACATAACATCTACTGTCATTATAACTGTACCATAACTAAACATAACATCTACTGTCATTATTACAGTACCATAACATCTACTGTCATTATAACTGTACCATAACTAAACATAACATCTACTGTCATTATTACTGTACCATAACATCTACTGTCATTATTACTGTACCATAACTAAACATAACATCTACTGTCATTATTACAGTACCATAACATCTAAATAACATAAACTAAACATCATCTACTGTCATTATTACAGTACCATAACATCCACTGTCATTATAACTGTACCAAACATAACTGTCATTATTACAGTACCATAACTAAACATAACATCATTATTATTACTGTACCATAACTAAACATAACATCTACTGTCATTATTACTGTATCATAACATCTACTGTCATTATAACTAAACATAACATCTACTGTCATTATTACAGTACCATAACTAAACATAACATCTACTGTCATTATTACAGTACCATAACTAAACATAACATCTACTGTCATTATTACTGTACCATAACATCTATTGTCATTATTACTGTACCATAACTAAACATAACATCTACTGTCATTATTACAGTATCATAACTAAACATAACATCAACTGTCATTATAACTGTACCATAACTAAACATAACATCTACTGTCATTATTACAGTACCATAACTAAACATAACATCTACTGTCATTATTACTGTACCATAACTAAACATAACATCTACTGTCATTATAACTGTACCATAACTAAACATAACATCTACTGTCATTATAACTGTACCATAACTAAACATAACATCTACTGTCATTATTACTGTACCATAAATAAACATAACATCAACTGTCATTATAACTGTACCATAACATCTACTGTCATTATAACTGTACCATAACTAAACATAACATCTACTGTCATTATTACTGTACCATAACTAAACATAACATCTACTGTCATTATAACTGTACCATAACTAAACATAACATCTACTGTCATTATAACTGTATCATAACATCTACTGTCATTATTACATCTACTGTCATTATAATCAAACATAACATCAACTGTCATTATAACTGTACCATAACATCTACTGTCATTATCTGTACCACTGTAAACATAACATCAACTGTCATTATAACTGTACCATAACATCTACTGTCATTATAACTGTACCATAACTAAACATAACATCTACTGTCATTATTACTGTACCATAACTAAACATAACATCTACTGTCATTATAACTGTACCATAACTAAACATAACATCTACTGTCATTATAACTGTACCATAACATCTACTGTCATTATAACTGTACCATAACTAAACATAACATCTACTGTCATTATTACTGTACCATAACTAAACATAACATCTACTGTCATTATACTTGTACCATAACTCATAACATCTACTGTCATTATAACTGTATCCATAACATTTCATTGTCATAACATCTGTCATTATTACTGTATCATAACTAAACATAACATCAACTGTCATCATTACTGTGCCATAACATCTACTGTCATTATAACTGTACCATAACTAAACATAACATCTACTGTCATTATTACTGTACCATAACTAAACATAACATCTACTGTCATTATTACTGTATCATAACTAAACATAACATCTACTGTCATTATTACAGTACCATAACATCTACTGTCATTATAACTGTATCATAACTAAACATAACATCTACTGTCCTTATTACAGTACCATAAAATCCACTGTCATTATAACTGTACCATAACTAAACATAACATCTACTGTCATTATTACAGTACCATAACATCTACTGTCATTATTACAGTACCATAACATCTACTGTCATTATTACTGTATCATAACTAAACATAACATCTACTGTCATTATTACAGTACCATAACTAAACATAACATCTACTGTCATTATTACAGTACCATAACATCCACTGTCATTATAACTGTACCATAACTAAACATAACATCTACTGTCATTATTACAGTATCATAACTAAGCATAACATCTACTGTCATTATTACAGTATCATAACTAAACATAACATCTACTGTCATTATTACAGTACCATAACATCTATTGTCATTATTACTGTACCATAACTAAACATAACATCTACTGTCATTATTACAGTCATTATAACATCTACTGTCATTATAACTGTACCATAACATAACATCTACTGTCATTATTACTGTACCATAACTAAACATAACATCTACTGTCATTATTACTGTATAATAAACATAAATCTACTGTCATAACATCTACTGTCATTATAACAGTACCATAAACATAACATCTACTGTCATTATTACAGTACCATAACTAAACATAACATCTACTGTCATTATTACTGTACCATAACTAAACATAACATCTACTGTCATTACTGTCATTATAACTGTATTATAACATAACATCTACTGTCATTATTACTGTACCATAACTAAACATAACATCTACTGTCATTATTACTGTACCATAACATCTAACTGTCATTATACTACATAACATCTACTGTCATTATAACTGTACCATAACTAAACATAACATCTACTGTCATTATTACTGTACCATAACAAACATAACATCTACTGTCATTATTACTGTATCATAACTAAAACATAACATCAACTGTCATTATTAACTGTACCATAACTAAACATAACATCTACTGTCATTATACTGTACCATAACTAAACATAACATCTACTGTCATTATAACTGTACCATAACTAAACATAACATCAATTATTATAACATCTACTGTCATTATAACTGTACCATAACTAAACATAACATCTACTGTCATTATAACTGTACCATAACTAAACATAACATCTACTGTCATTATTACTGTACCATAACATAACATCTACTGTCATTATAACTGTACCATAACTAAACATAACATCAACTGTCATTATTACTGTACCATAACATCTACTGTCATTATAACTGTACCATAACTAAACATAACATCTACTGTCATTATTACTGTACCATAACTAAACATAACATCTGCTGTCATAATCTGTATAAACATATTATAACTGTACATAACTAAACATAACATCTACTGTCATTATTACTGTATCATAACTAAACATAACATCTACTGTCATTATTACTGTATCATAACATTAAACATAACATCTACTGTCATTATTACTGTACCATAACTAAACATAACATCAGCTGTCATTATTACAGTACCATAACATCTACTGTCATTATAACTGTACCATAACAAACATAACATCTACTGTCATTATTACTGTAGTAACCATAACATCTACTGTCATTATAACTGTACCATAACTAAACATAACATCTACTGTCATTATTACTGTACATAACTAAACATAACAATCTACTGTCATTATTACTGTCCATTATAACATCTACTGTCATTATTACAGTACATAACATCTACTGTCATTATAACTGTACCATAACTAAACATAACATCTACTGTCATTATTACTGTATCATAACTAAACTGTAATATTACTGTCATTATTACAGCATAACATTATTGTCAATATAACTAAACATAACATCTACTGTCATTATTACAGTACCATAACATCTGTTGTCATTATAAGACATAACTAAACATAACATCTGCTGTCATTATTAATATACTATAACATTTATTGTCATTATAACTGTACTATAATCAGCTGTCATTATAACTGTACCATAAATAAACATAACATCTACTGTCATTATCACAGTATCATAACTAAACATAACATCAACTGTCATTATAACTGTACCATAACTAAACATAACATCTACTGTCATTATTACAGTACCATAACTAAACATAACATCTACTGTCATTATTACTGTACCATAAATAAACATAACATCTACTGTCATTATAACTGTATCATAACTAAACATAACATCTACTGTCATTATAACTGTACCATAACTAAACATAACATCTGCTGTCATTATAATTGCTATAACAAACATAACATCAACTGTCATTTAACTGTACATAACATCTACTGTCATTATGCTGTACCATAACTAAACATAACATCTACTGTCATTATTACAGTATCATAACAAACATAACATCTACTGTCGTTATAACTGTACCATAACAAACATAACATCTACTGTCATTGTGCTGTACCATAATTAAACATAACATCTGCTGTCATTATAATAATCATAACATCTACTGTCATTATTACTGTATCATAAACTAAACATAACATCACTCTGTCATTATTACAGTACCATAACATCTACTGTCATTATAACTGTGCCATAACTAAACATAACATCTACTGTCATTATTACAGTACCATAACATAAACTAATTATAACTGTCCATAACTAAACATAACATCTATAACATTATATATTACCATAACTAAACATAACATTTCCATTGTCATTATAACTGTACCATAACCATAAGATTTCAATTAAGTCATTATAACTGTACTATAACATCTACTGTCATTATAATTGTCATATAAACATAATATCTGCTGTCATTGTTAGCTGTCATGAACATAACATCTACTGTCATTATAACTGTACCATAACTAAACATAACATCTACTGTCATTATAACTGTACCATAACTAAACATAAACATCAGCTGTCATCATTACTAGTATCATAACATCTACTGTCATTATTACTGTATCATAACTAAACATAACATCAACTGTCATCATTACTGTGCCATAACATCTACTGTCATTATAACTGTACCATAACTAAACATAACATCTATGTCAATTGCTGTGCCATAACTAAAACATAACATCTACTGTCATTATTACTGTATCATAACTAAACATAACATCTACTGTCATTATTACAGTACCATTATAACATCTAAATGTCATTATTACAGTATCATAACTAAACATAACATCTACTGTCCTTATTACAGTACCATAAAATCCACTGTCATTATAACTGTACCATAACTAAACATAACATCTACTGTCATTATTACAGTACCATAACATCTACTGTCATTATTACAGTACCATAACATCTACTGTCATTATTACTGTATCATAACTAAACATAACATCTACTGTCATTATTACAGTACCATAACTAAACATAACATCTACTGTCATTATTACAGTACCATAACATCCACTGTCATTATAACTGTACCATAACTAAACATAACATCTACTGTCATTATTACAGTATCATAACTAAGCATAACATCTACTGTCATTATTACAGTATCATAACTAAACATAACATCTACTGTCATTATTACAGTACCATAACATCTATTGTCATTATTACTGTACCATAACTAAACATAACATCTACTGTCATTATTACAGTATCATAACTAAACATAACATCAACTGTCATTATAACTGTACCATAACTAAACATAACATCTACTGTCATTATTACAGTACCATAACTAAACATAACATCTACTGTCATTATTACTGTACCATAACTAAACATAACATCTACTGTCATTATTACTGTATCATAACATCTACTGTCATTATAACCTTACCATAACATATACTGTCATTATTACTGTACCATAACTAAACATAACATCTACTGTCATTATTACAGTCTACGTCATTATTAATGTATCAAACATAACATCTACTTTTTACTATTACTGTACTATAACATTAAACATAAACATCTACTGTCATTATTACTGTACCATAACTAAACATAACTACTGTCATTATTACTGTATCATAACTAAACATAACATCTACGTCATTATTACAGTACCATAACATCTTACTGTCATTATAACTGTACCATAAATTCAAACATAACATCTAATGTCATTACTGTACCCATAACTAAACATAACATCTACTGTCATTATAACTGTACCATACCCAAATATAACATTTCCATTATTACAGTACCATAACATATTGTCATTATAATATTTGTAATTCAAATATAATATTTCATTGTCTCATAACATCTGTATTATAACATAAATTCAAATACTCTACTATTATATATTTTACTAAGTATAATATCTACTGTCATTATTACAGTATCATAATTCAAATATAATAATTAATTATTATAATAACATCTATTGTCATTATTATTGTACTAAATAAAACTAACTTTCACATATTACATATACCATACCTAAACATAACATCAACTGTCATTATAACTGTACCATATACATAATATCTACTGTCATTATTAGTACTATAACTAAACATAACATCTACTGTCATTATATTGTACCATAACAAATATAACATTATAATCTGTACCATATTGCACATAACATCTACTGTCATTATTACTTGTACCATATAACATTTCATCTACTGTCATATAACTGTACTATAACTAAAACATAACATCTACTGTCATTATTACAGTACTATAACATCTACTGTCATTATTGTACTATACCCAACATAATATCTACTGTCATTATTATTGTACCATAAATTCAAACATAACATCACGTTTATTATAATCTGTACTATAACTAAACATAACATCTACTGTCATTATAACTGTACTATAACAAACATAACATTTCCATTGTCATTATTATTGTACTAATTAAACATAACATCTGCTGTCATTATTACAGTACCATAACATTAAACGTCATTATATTACTGTGCCATAATATCTACTGTCATTATAACTGTACCATAACATCTAACTAACATTATAACTGTACCATTTATTAAACATAACATCTACTGTCATTATTACAGTACCATAACATCTACTGTCATTATAACTGTACCATAACTAAACATAACATCTACTGTCATTATTAATACTATAACTATCATAACATCTACGTCATTATAACTGTACTATAATCAAAATATAACATTTGTCTTATAATAGTAATTCAAAACATAACATTTCCATTGTCATTAAGCAGTATCTATAATCTAAATATAAATATCAATTGTCATTATAACTGTACTATAACATCTCATTGTCATTATAACTGTACCATAAATTCAAACATAACATCTACTGTCATTATTACAGTACCATAATCTAAACATAACATCTACTGTCATTATAACTGTACCATAACTAAACATAACATTATAACTGTCATTATAACTGTACATAACATCTACTGTCATTATAATACAGTACCATAACATTTCCTGTCATTATAATCTGTACCATAAATTCAAATATAACATCTACTTATTACATATTGTACCATAACTAAACATAACATCTACTGTCATTATAACTGTACCATAAATAAACATAACATCTACTGTCATTATTATTGTACCATAACTAAACATAACATTGTCATTATTACAGTATAACTAAATACAATATCTACTAATAGTACTAATATCTACTGTCATTATAACTGTACCATAAATTCAAACATAACATTACTGTCATTATTACAGTACCATAACATCCACTGTCATAAACTGTACCATAACTAAACATAACATCTACTGTCATTATTACAGTATAACTAAACATAACATCTACTGTCATATTGTATTAAATAGTCATTATAACTGTACATAACTAAACATAACATCTACTGTCATTATTGCTATAGCAATTTCATAACATCTACTGTCATTATAACTGTACCATAACTAAACATAACATCTACTGTCATTATTACAGTACCATAACATCCACTGTCATTATAACTGTACCATAACTAAACATAACATCTACTGTCATTATTACTGTACCATAACATCTACTGTCATTATAACTGTACCATAACTAAACATAACATCTACTGTCATTATTACTGTACCATAACTAAACATAATAGATCACTTTAGTCATTATTACAGTACCATAACTAAACATAACATCTACTGTCATTATTACTGTATCATAACTAAACATAACATCTACTGTCATTATTACTGTACCATAACATCTACTGTCATTATAACTGTACCATAACTAAACATAACATCTACTGTCATTATTACAGTACCATAACATCTACTGTCATTATAACTGTACCACAACTAAACATAACATCTACTGTCATTATTACAGTACCATAACATCTACTGTCATTATAACTGTACCATAACTAAACATAACATCTACTGTCATTATAACTGTACCATAACTAAACATAACATCTACTGTCATTATTACTGTACCATAACATCTACTGTCATTATAACTGTACCATAACTAAACATAACATCTACTGTCATTATTACTGTACCATAACTAAACATAACATCAACTGTCATTATAACTGTACCATAACATCTACTGTCATTATAACTGTACCATAACTAAACATAACATCTACTGTCATTATTACTGTACCATAACTAAACATAACATCTACTGTCATTATAACTGTACCATAACTAAACATAACATCTAC